>NW_009945542.1:36302-36520 GCF_000696875.1 Nestor notabilis
AAGCGTTTAGAACGGAATTAGCCAGCCCAGCGCCTAACACAGACCGTCGTCTCCTTGACAGCCTGAATAACCGCACCAAAGGCTCTCAGATGCTAAACCCGTCACCTGGTTCTCCTTCGCCCCGTATTTCACCACAACGGGAGAGCCACCCCCGCTGTGTGTCCCCTCCGTTATCAATTACGGGCCCTTCAATCGGGCGCTGCCGGGAAGCGCTCCAA
>NW_009945543.1:0-425 GCF_000696875.1 Nestor notabilis
CGCCGCTGCGCCGCAGGAACAAGCTGAAGCCCCCCGGGACGCCACCGCCCTCCTCGCGGAAGCTGATCCACCTCATCCCCGGCTTCACCGCGCTGCACCGCAGCAAGTCCCACGAGTTCCAGCTGGGGCACCGTGTGGACGAGGCGCACACCCCCAAGTAAGTGGGTGCTCTGGGTGTTGGGGGGTGACGGAGTGATGAGCCCCATCCCAGAGCCTTTGCAACGGTGCTTTGGTCCCTGACTCATAGAACCAGTGAATTGTTTGGGTTGGAAAGGACCTTAAGATCATCCAGATCCAACCCCCTGCCATGGGCAGGGACACCTCACACTAAACTGTGTCGCCCAAGACTCCATCCAGCCTGGCCTTGAACACTGCCAGGGTGGAGAATTCACAGGTTCCTTGGGCAACCCATTCCAGCACCTCAG
>NW_009945543.1:657-12633 GCF_000696875.1 Nestor notabilis
TCCTTGTGGCCTCCTCTGGACTTGCTCCAACAGCTCCATGTCCTTCTTACATTGAGGATACCAGAACTGAGTGCAGCTTCTTATTTTCAGCTTAGAGGTAGAAAAGCCCTTTGCAGCTCGAAGTAGATACCGTCCCAGTGGGGATGCTGTTGGAATGGTGTCTACTTTTCTCCCTGGGAAAGTGGGGTGGATGGGGAGCTCCAAGGGGCTCCAGGGCTGGTGGAGCATGGCATGGGTGGGTTGGGTGGTGGGATTTTGAAGGTGCAACATGGGGACGCACAACCTGGATGTAAGAGTTGTGTGTGGATTTGAGCTCTTGAGCTCTTGGAGAGGCCTACAAGGATGCAGAAAAGGGACCTTCACCAGGGCCTGTAGTCATAGGACAAGGGGTGATGGGTTTAAATTGAAACAGGGGAGGTTTAGATTAGATGTTGAGGGTGGTGAGGCGCTGGCACAGGTTGAGAAGAGACTTCTCAGTCTCTGCCCATGCTCTTTCCTACCGTTCTTGCTCTGTGGCTCCAGTACCGGCAGGGGCTGCTGCTGTGCAGGGAAAGGGCTCCCGGCACCAACGTGCTGCATCTCCAGCCCGTTAGCGGCCGTGCTCAGAAAGCCCTTCTGCTGCCTCGGCGTGGGGTGGCAGAGGGGAGCGGTGCTCACCCGGGACATCATCTCCTCTCCCCGAGGATGCGTTGGGATGAAGCACATCCAGAACAGGAGCTCCAGGGATGACTGTGCTGCCTGTCCCCAAATCTGGGGTTCTTGGCGGGATAAAAAGGCCCCTGAGGGATGTGGTGGGAGCAAGGGAAAGCCTGGGGATCCTCCTCGGTGACACAGACCCTCCTGCCCAGCCCTGAAGGCAGCGTGATGCTCTGGCTGGGGCTTGGGAAGGGTTAAACTCCACTGCTCCCGGCTGCCAGACCCTGGTGCGCCCCTGTTATAGCAGGAGGAGACCAGAGCAGGTTTGGAATGGGCTTGGGGTGGCTGCAGCATCCCGGTGTCACTTGTTTCCCCATTGTGTTCCTGAGGCTGCAGCATCCACAGGGCTGGGGTTGTTGCACTAAATGAGGGTGGTCATTCTTCTGCCCTGAGCTGGGACCTTTTGGTGTCTAAAGGCTTTTAGAAATGAATTTGTTTCATCTGGTCAATGCCCCCTGTAAGGCCACCCTCCCCATCATGCTTAAGCTCTGGGGAGTTGTATTTACATCGATGTCCATCCCAGTGAGCATCCACACCTTTGCAGGAGCAGCCCATCTCCTCTGATGCTTTTGTGTTCCAGCATCTGATCTAAGCTCTACCCTCACCTAATGGAGTGGGTATCACCGAGGCAAAAGCCTGCTTTTGCTTCCCCAAAGTAGACACCACCCCCAGCGTGGTCATCACATGCTCCAGGTCTCCCTGACATGGGTTTGGGTGAGGTTTGGACATGGGTGTCTGGACCTTACTCCAGCAAACCCTTTGGTTGCTGATTCTCTGGGCCAGCAAGGGATGGATGCCTGGGATTCCCTGCGAGGGGAAAGATGAATTAAGAAAGGAAAGAGAGAGCTGATGCTAACAAAGCTCTTTTGTGCATCCTAACGGGGGTTCATCGTGCCTATGTGGGTGTCCCAGGCCACTTGGAGAACAGGGGAGGTAAATTTTCCCTAATGGCACTTCATGGTTTTTCAGGACACAACACTAAATCCCACTTGCTAATCCCATTAGTGCTTCGGGATAACAATTAGTGCATTAAAGAGGCAGCTTCTTCTCTTCCCCCTTTTCTCCACCAGAGGTGTGCTCAAATGTAGCTGTTTATCAGGCTGGATGTGATGGGTAACGCTTTGCCTGGCAGAGGAAAAAGTGTCTTTTTGGGCTGTTATCAGTTAGTTCCTATTTTATGCCTGTGTCCATGCAATGCATGTGTATTTTGGGGTGGGTTTGCTGCTTTTTAGTGTCATAATTGTGGTGTCTGGGACCTCTGTGCTCTCTGTAAGAGGGAAGTTTCCTCCTGACCTCAAACACCAAATGGAGCTCATTCTGAAACATGATTTCAAGCTTTCTCTTATCAGCCCCTTCTGGATTTAGCTGTTCCAGTGGGCTCTTGGTTTGCTTTGGATCGTGGCTTTCTGTTCCGTGTTTGTATCCCAGCATGGAAATATGGGTTAGAATTGGAGAGCTGGTAGTCTGGTGACCCCAAGTGCTGGGATGGATCTCCTGGGGTGATTTTGCGTCTAGATTTGCCCCCATCCTGCCTCTCTTCAGGCTGCTGTCTTGTGAGACCCATCTGAAACCCTCTCAAGAGGAAGGCTGGTGTCCCTCAGGCTGCTTTACCTGGTGAGCCCCATCTCGGGATGGGACAAAATGGGCTCTGGGGAGCCAAGGTAATAGCAAGAAGCTCTGTCCCTATGAGCTATGGGTTAGTATTGATGGAGAGAAGCTGTCAGGGCACTGTGGGGCTGCCCTACAGATTATTCCATCTCAGTGCAGGCACTAAGGTAAAACACCACCATATATTTGTGAGAGCAGAAGCAGCAACCGTGTCCTCTCTGGAGCAAGGCGACCATGTACCACTTGATTCTTGATGACAGCTCTTAAGTTTGCTTGTACCTTGTGTTTCTGAGCTTATTTCTAGGGTTTAATCCATTACTTTTGTGTGCCAAGACCTCCTGAAGCAGTGGTTAAGGTTTTCTGAGCTTAGAGCCTCAGGTTTTCCTGCATGGAGCCTCCAGCTGTTGACCGTAACTCTGGAGTATGGAACATTACTCCTAAAAAGATCCCCTGGCTTCCATAAATCCACAATCCATAAACATCCCATGAATGGCCTTGCAAGGGAAACAAAACATTTAGAGTGCTTGATAATATAATGCCCATTTACTACCTCATGAATTCCACGGGCCATTTAAATCCTTCATGGGTAGTTAATGATTATCCATCAGCAAGAAGTCAGGAGAAAAACCAGACTCTGAGTGGAAGGTCTTAAAAATACATCAGTTGGGGAGTAAAAGTCAAGCTGGTTAAGAGGGAGCCCAAGAGGGTGTGTGTTAACCCTTGAAGGGTGTGTGTAAACCAGCTTCTGGAAGCAAGATCTGCCCCAGGGTGTCCTGCCCCAATGGGTCATCTTCATCCTTAGGCCCATATAAAGGGGACCTGAGCCAAAAACCTCATCCCCTTCCCGGCTGTGGTTCCTTTTGCCACGCTGGTGTCTGACCAAACTCATGAGCTCCGTGGCTTTCAAAGAACAGCCTCTGGCAATCGGATGGGAAGAGGATCAGAGCATGTCAACAGTGGATTAAAGCAGCGTGACCCGGCAGAGCTGAGCCCAAGGGGATGCTGAGCTCTCCTCAGGGCTGACATGAAGCAGCTGCTGGAGACGACATGCTGTGTTAGTGGTGTACCCAGGGCAGGTTTGGGCTGGGATCAGGATCCTGCAGCTCAAGGCAGCTTTATTGTGGGTGTGTTTTCAATCAAGTCTCCTTATCCTGTATCATCACAATTGCATTCAAGGCGTGGGTACAGGTAGGGTTGGGTGCTCTGGTGCAAGACGTGTTCTGTTTATCCAAGCCCAGGTGATGGTTGACTTCCTTGTCTTTAATCTCAGTGATCGTGAGGGTGAGTTTTGGTTAGAGCATCTTCCAGTGCCTAAAGGGGCTCCAGGAAATCTGGAGAGGGGCTTTGGACAAGGGCCTGGAGGGACAGGACAAGGGCAATGGCTTTAACCTGCCAGAGGGGAGACTGAGAGACTGAGATGAGCTCTGAGGCAGAAGTTCTTCCCTGTGAGGGTGCTGAGGTGCTGGCACAGGGTGCCCAGAGAAGCTGTGGCTGCCCCATCCCTGGCAGTGTTCAAGGCCACGTTGGACACAGGGGCTTGGAGCAACCTGCTCTAGTGGAAGGGGCCCCTGCCTGTGGCAGGGATTGGAGCTGGAGGAGCTTTAAGGTCCCTTCAACCCAAACCAGGCTGGCATTCTGTAATGCTATCATATCCTGGATGGGTAAACTCAGATCTGGTGACAGTGCACTTATCCACTTCCTTATTTTCCTCTTGTATTATTTCCAACTCCAACTTGAAGCTTTCTGTATCGTGGGTGTTTTTCTCCATCCCATGTAACAGAAACTCCCTGAGAACAGGATATCTCCTGTGGCACTTGGCCAAGGCTGGTGTAGGATCCTACTTGGGGAATCTGGGCAGATGTGTAAAACTGAGTCATAGACTTACAGAAACCTGGGACCAGAGAAGTCTTCTCTACCATCCCTATCACACTGAGCAGCCTGTGGTTAGACTGTCCCTAGAGTTAATAGTCTAAGCTGGAATTCAATGTTACTGAGAGATAGGTCATTGATTCTGCTGCTCTGCAACCTTTATAATAATGATGTTTTCCCTTGTATCAATGTCAATCAACTCTTCTACCAGGTAGGTCAATTATTTGCTATTCCACACGGCTTGGATTTGAAAGAGCAGCATTGAGATGGATCTCATGCCTGGTGTGTCTGACATTTCCCAGGCTTGGAAAGGCAAGTGGGCTCTTGGCATTGGGGATGAGCAAGAGATTGATGTTTGCAGAGCAGGTGGATGCAGCAGGACACCACCAACATGTGCAAATAACCCATCTGCAGCATTGTGTTATTCATCCTGTATGGCTCCAAATGTGTAGAGACCCGCTTGGTACGTCTGCGATGGGGAGAGCACTGAAGTGGGGGAATTTGAAGAGCAAACGGAGCAGCATCTCTCTCTGTGTTTGCAAATCATCTTTGTGATGCATCTCGGTGCCTTTGGTGAGTCAGGGCTGTGGAGTTGTGCGCAGGTCCTGGCTTGCCTCCAGCTCTCTCAAAGTATGGTCTGCACACCACGTCTTGACAGTGATGGGTAGGCTCCGTAACCAACTGGTGCTCTGCTGCAATTATCCCACTGCTCTGGGCTGCAGTTCTCCTTAGGTATGTCATTAATGTTAATTACTGCTGTGGCATTCCATCAAGAGGAGCTTTAACGTGCTTGGAGGAGAAACTTTTCACCGTGTCCTTTAATGAGAGATTGAGCCTCCTTTTGCCACTTTGGAAACAGAGAGCGTGGTGATGAACTGAGACAAAGATTAACATCGTGAGGTGGGAGGTGGCAGAGCTCTCCTGCTGCTGGCACTGCTGCCTGATGTGCTGTCTCCCTTGTGTCCATGCTGGAGGGGAGGGCAAGTGCTGTGGTCAATGTGCCATGGTAGTGACTAGGGAATGGATTGTCCGCTGTTGGTCATGATACAACCAGGAGGACACGCTTGAGCTCTTTGCAGTTCTCTCTTCCAGTTGCAGCTATGCAGGAAGGACATGAAGCAGCTCCTCTGTCCTTTTCTTTGTGGTCCAAGAGGTTGGTGAGTTCATTTCATCACCATCCTGCAAGCACCCCCCGGCCTGCTGTTGTGGCCAACCCAGAGCCCAAGCATGTGGTGGGCTGGACAAGTGCTTTGATGGCTTCCTTGGCAATAATGAAGTGAAATCCAAGCAGGCAGGGAGAGCAGGCTCCCCAGAAAGCCATGAGACTGCTTCGACTTCTCCTTTTCAACTAAAGAGCTGCCCAAGCCTACCAAGCATCAGCAACCTGAGATCCAGAGGCAGCCTGTAAGCAAACCACAGAGCAAAGATTGCCCTAAGTCTCTTCCGAGATAGCAGGTTTGCAGAGCTGTAGTTAGTGTAATGAACCTCCACCTCTGGGCTTTCCTCCAAAACAGGTCCAAGTGCTTGTGCAGGTGCTTGGACCGCACCATGTGTTACTCTGCTCATGTTGATGCAAGGCGAAGTTCTTGAGTTGATCACATCTCTTTCCTTAGCTGGTTTTTGCAAGCATGGAGATGATGATGATGGCTCAAAAATGGGGTCTAATACCAATGGAGAACTCTGTGGTTTTCAACCCACCCATTCCTCTCCCACAAGGACAGGCTGAGAGAGCTCAGTTGTTCAGCCTGGAGAAGAGAAGGCTCCGGGGAGACCTTATTGTAGCCTTTCAATACTTAAAGGGGGCTTTTAGAAAAGGTGGGGACAGACTTTAGTAGGACCTATAGTGACAGGACAAGGGTAAAGGTTTTAAACTATAAGAGGGAGATTTAGACTAGATATAAGGAAGAAATTCTTTATGATGAGGGTGCTGAGGCGCTGGCACAGGGTGCCCAGAGAAGCTGTGGCTGCCCCATCCCTGGCAGTGTTCAAGGCCAGGTTGGACACAGGGGCTTGGAGCAACCTGCTCTAGTGGAAGGGGTCCCTGCCTGTGGCAGGGGTTGGAACTGGAGGAGCTTTAAGGTCCCTTCCAACCCAACCCATGATTCTATGGGATGGATGAGGAAACCCATCTGGGTGCAAACAAGGAACACCCAGGACTGAACTGGTGTGCAAGTGGCTAAAGAAGACTCCATCTCAGCATCCTTAGTTGGCCATAGCTGGTGGTGCTTATCCCTCCAGTGCCCTTGTGTGTCCCTCAAAGAAACATAACGGTGGAAACGAAGAAACCAGAAGGGGCTTAATGAGAAACAGGATCCTGTTTCTCAGGATTTGCTTCAGGATCTGGCAATTAGCTCCTGGAGCTCCTTCCACACAGCAGCCTGTGTCTGCTTCATGTGCCACTCCTGCCCTCCTGCAGCACCATCTCATGGGCACTCGAGTGCTGGGAGAGGAGAAAGAAAAACCCTGCTTGGTTCGAGCTCCTTTCAAAGAGTTTCCCAGCTCTATAATTTGCAGCTGTAATAAAAAGTTCTGCTTTGTGCTCCGAAAAGAGAATAATAGATCAGTAAGACTTGAACGTTAAAGTGCAGCCATCCAGGGAAGTAGGGACAGGCACTTGGATAAATATTTAACTGTTGAGGCTTTGATATGAAAACCCTGCTTTTCCTCTGGCTGGAGGAGGAGGAGGTTTGTTGCCTCTTACAGTAATGGGGAGGATAAATGTAACATCTGGTGGCTATTCTTTATGTATTTATTTTGATATTGAGCAAGTATTGCACCGAGCTTGTGCAGACCTGGGTGTAGAATGAAGAAATTTCTTCTCTTCAGGCAGGTTCAAATAATTCACTGGCTTTACCTCTGTGTTTGCCTTGAACACTGAACATGTTAAAGCAGCCGGTACTGTCCTGGCTGCACAGGGAAGGATGTGCAATGGCAGTGGGTGTAGATGCTGTATGTTGGCTTTAAGGCATGAAAGGTGACCCAGTGCCTCCTTTTCTGACTGTGATGGCCCCAACCATGATAGTTCTGGTCCAAACTCCTCAAGCCTGTTGGTTTGGAGTTGAGAAGAGAAGGCTCTGGAGTGGCCTTAGAGCAGCTCCAGTGCCTAAAGGGGCTACAAGAAACCTGGAGAGGGTCTTTGGACAAGGGCCTGGAGGGACAGGACAAGGGGGAATGGCTTTCACCTGCCAGAGGCGAGGTTCCTGTTCCCATCCACACCTGATCACCTTCTGCTGGTGATCAGTTGCTTTCCCATCGTATCCTGCTCTTCCAGCCTGTGACATCGCAGCTGCTTTTGCACAGCCAAGCTCTGTTACTCCTCACCAGGTACCTTTGTGTCGGGGACCCTACAGCATCCTTCCCATTCCCGCATCCCTCCTCACGCCGCGATTCCCCATCAATCCCTGCCCTCCCACAGGTCTTCCATGCACGTAGAGCCTCGCTGGGACTGAAAGGAGTGACGAACCCTTTGTCCTGGGTGTCTGCTCCTGTTTTTCACCGCCTCTTGAAACCCTCTATTTGTTTCCCGCAGCCGGTGATGAGCGTTTGAGTGATCGCACAGAGCAGGCGAGGATGAGCCATTCAGGCTGGATTGGCACCTGAAGGGATTTGCATTAAGCACTTCAAACTAGCTGGGCTTTTATTTTCCCCTCCTTTTTCTGAAAACCTTCATCATATATTTAGCAGATTCTTGCATGAAATTACCTCTCTAATAGTTGCCATTTACCCATCTGAGCATGGAATCGATCCCAACTAGCAGTGCTGATTTACCCAAGCATCCATGCCAGCCCGGGGCAGAAATCAGCCCTGATGCTCCTGTGAACTCTGGTTTTTGGAGTTTCGGGTGCAGGGTGCTGTGTCTGGTGTCCCTGCTGAGACATGCATGGGAAGACGAGGATAAAAGGGTTTTTTTGGCCATGCAGACAGTTAGGGGATGGTGAGAGGTAACGTTGAACAGGTTGACTGGGGATGCCAGTGAGGGTCTGTGTGTCCAGGAGCAGCCATGGGGCTTGTAATGTAGGAACCAGTGAGCCTGGAAAAGGTCTGGGGAGCCGACGGCTGCACGGAGCAGGATCCAGCCCCGTTTTCCCGGTGGGAAGCCCGGAATCCCTGCAGCAAGGGTTGCTTGGTGCTGGCAGAGCCCCCGGGACCGCTGAGCTTTGCAGCCTCCTGCAGTGGGGATGAGGCTGGGATGAGCATGGAGAAGGGACCTGAGACTCCTGGAGTGTCCAAAAGGAATAGTTGGGATGTTCAGATTTGGGGATTTGCTCTGAATCTGGCCAGAAAGGAACCATTGTCCCTGCGGTGGCACTTTTCCTGCCATTCCCGGGGGATGCTGCAGTCGCCCCAGGGTGTCTGCATGATTCTGGGCGGGCTTCAAGCCTAGAGATGGGCTGTGCGTGGTCCTCTGTTCCCCACAAACCCTTTAAAGCCAAAATGAGAAGTAACTGGTCTAGAACTAACTCCCCATGTCCTTGACTGGCGTTTTGCTGCCTTCCCCGGCTGGGCTGGAGTCTCATTTCGGTGGTTGTCCAGCTGTGACTGGAGGAAAATGGTCCTTCCCGGGGGCTGGGAGGTATCAGCACTATCTAAATAGCCCCTTACGGCAGCCCCAGGCTTTGCCAAGCCTGTTCCCTTCTGCTGCATTTGCTTCTCCATCAGCATTCCTGGGTAATCACTGGGATGTTTTAAGCGGAGCGCTTACCTCCCCCTCCCAGAGCCAAGCAGCGAGAACTTCCCAGCTTCTGGAGAGGTGTGAAATGGTGCTTAATGGGGGGATTAGTGCAGCCAACCCCCCCTCATCCCCCTGAGCATCCAAGCGAGCCGGGTTTGCATCCTGCAAACATCCTGGACCTTTTGCTGCTTCCTCCCCATCCATCTGGGGTTGTTCGGCTGAGATATCCATCAGTGAGGTCTGGCTGTGCCCCCTGTTACAGGAATAGGGGGTCTGCTACTGTGTAGGGGATTTATCCCTATGGAAAACTGAATTAAGCTGATGTTATTCCTTGTTTTGAAACAAGAAGTCCCTTTTTTTATTTCTGCTGTCCTTGATGGATTTGGGGGTGTGTATGTGGGGTGATTCCCAGCGGGACCTGGCACAGAGCTGGAGGCTCCTCTGGGATGGGATGCAGGATATGGGGACTCTGGGGGGTGGGGAGGGGGGTGTTAAGCTGGCAGGACCATGATGCATTTCCAGCACTTGCTTTCCCCGCCCTCCATGGGATTTACGCCCCTATCTCCACTCACCACCTGAAAAGTGAGACGCTTTTCACCCCCACAGCAGAAAAAGCCGAATTCAGGAGTGGATTGCAAAGGAGGAAAGGTTTTTGTAGTGGGGCTGAGATGGTGCAGCCCCAGGCGTGGTGGGCACATCCTGCACCATCCTGGTAGTCACCAGCCAAAGCACATCCCTCTAATAGCCAGAAGTGCTTTGAGCTTTACTAAAAGTCCTGTTGGTAGGTGGTGGGGTGTCTCATCCTGTCCTGGGCAGTGCAGAAGCACAGCGTGGTCTGACCAGATGGACTCATTGTTCTCAAGGGGCTTTTCCAACCTGATTCTATGAAACATCATTCCCCAAAAACGCTGCTGGTGTAAGGCCAAGGGAACCATCCCAATTTTACTCTGAGATGCTGCAGGGCAGATGGGTGATGTAGGAGGCTGGTGAGGAGTGGGCTGTGACCACCATGGCAGCAAGTTCCTATGGCTGATGCCATCCCACATCTCTGCTCTGAAGCCCATGCAGTGAGGGCACTATTTGACCCTCTTTTTGCACAAGCAGCCCCAAATAGGGCTTGGTTTACATGGCAGGGTGGGGTTTGCTCCATGTCCTGCTGCCACTCTAGGTGCCTTGTCCCCATGTTGGTTGCTATGGCCTTGGGGCTGCTTTGGAACATCCGAGACGAGATTGTGGAGAATCAGAGGAACTGCATCACCTCTTGCGTGTCTTTGTAGCTTGTCTGCGCTTGCAGGACTTGTGCTCCTCTAGATGTTGGGTTATTTGCTGTTCCTACCTTCTTCCCCATTGCCTTTGCTGGACGATGGGGCAGAGGGTTGCTCCCTGCAACCGTGCACGCTGCTGGGACACCCACTGCCAATTTGGGGGCAAAGGGACAACCATGTCCGCTACATCCCAGCCATGGGCTTGCCCATGGACCAGGCAAAAGGGGTCAAGGCCATGGTGAGACACTATGCAGCCAACCCTCACCTGGTTGGGCCATGGGGGTTGTGTGTATTTCTGAATTCATTTTTCACTCCTGAAGAAACAGGCAGAGAGAAAAATCTCTCCAAAATCACTCATCCTTCCTAATAACAAGAGCTGTCACAGCCCCCTTGGCACGGAAATGGTGCTCGTGGTAACTATTTGCTCTGGAACGGATTTATGGGTGGAAAAAATGGAATTAGTGGCTAATCAGTGCTTTGCAGGAAGCATGATGGGCTGGATGCTGAGGCCAAGCTGGGGCCATGCCTGTGCTGGGTGAGATGCTATGGTCATGGCACTGGGCTGGGATCAAGCAGCAGTGATGGAGGGGTCAGTCTGGCTGTGGAGCTTCTTCTCACCCTGGTGCTTGGCAGATTTGCTTTAAGGACTTAGATTGTCCCTTGCAGGGCATAGCAAGCACCAGCCATGGGGCTGCTCGTGCATTGGACCCTCATGGACTCCAAGGCAGGAGGGTTGTTCTGTTGGACCTGCCTGGAGCAATCACCTTCCCCATCCCAAGGCCACGTTGGATGCAGGGGCTTGGAGCAACCTGCTCTAGTGGAAGGTGTCCCTGCCCGTGGCAGGGGTTGGAGTTGGAGGAGCTTTAAGGTCCCTTCAACCCAAACCTCTCTGGGATTCTATGATTCACTCTATGATCCCAAGCCCAGCTCACCCAAAGAAGTCATTGCAGCCACCCTAAAGGCAGCAGCAGCAGCTTTTCCTGTGTGAGGAAACAATTAACTTATTAAAGGGTGGTTTAATTTTCTTCTACTGAAGCTGCTGCACAGTCATTTCCTATCTGCTGGTGCGGCCAGATGCCCATGGGTGCTGCTGGGCCTGGGGCAGTGGGAGATGCATGGTCCCAGGGAGGATGGTTCTCCTGAGGTGTCTTAGCTCTGGTCAGTGGTGTTGGGATGATGGCAGCTGAGCAGGACCCTGTGCTGGGAATGAGTGTGGAAGTGTTCAGGAAAGCAGCCGCTTTCCCCTCTGGCAGATTAAAGCCATTGCCCTTGTCCTGTCCCTACAGGCCCCTGTCCAAAGCCCCTCTCCAGGTTTCCTGTAGCCCCTTTAGGCTCTGGAGCTGCTCTAAAGTCTCCCCTTCAGGAGCCTTCTCTTCTCCAGCTGCCCCAGCCCACCAGATCATGACTGCTCCAGACCCCCTGGATCAAAGGCAGCAAGTTGCGTTAGAGGCTGTGATTCAGTTGTAGATCAATGCTGACTGTGTCAGCTGCAAGAAAACCATCTCCAGCCATGTGTGAGCTGCGCTGCTGGGAGAGCAGGAGGCTCCTTGATGTCCAAGAGCTGTCGCACCGCCTGCCATGTGCTCAGATGGGGATCTCTGCCCCAAATCCTCCAGATCTCCAAAGAGATTGAGCTGCCCTTCCCACAGACTGCTTTGGGCCAGGCAGATGCTGCTCCTCTCTGCCAGGCACTATTGCACTGTGGCCGGGGTGAGAATGGCTGAGCCAGCAAGGCAGAGCAGAGCCAGGTACCTGCAGCCCAGCCTTTCAAGCTGTCAGTATCACTCTGCATTGCAAACCCTTCTGGTTTGTGTGCTGCTTTGGGCCCATCGAGCCACTGAAGTGGTGGCTGGGCCTTGTCACAGC
>NW_009945543.1:12646-31458 GCF_000696875.1 Nestor notabilis
GGTGGGCCGGTGGAGCCACTGAAGTGGTGGCTGGTCCTTGTCACAGCACAAGGCAGGTGGGAAAATGGGCTGATAAATGAGAGCTGGGTGTCTCATACTCCCCTGCTCTGATGAACACCTCCTGGTGCTTTGGGTTGTCTGCCCCATGGTCCTATGCCTTGGTGAGCAGTTCCTGTTGGGGCTGCTCAGGGTTAATCCTGACTGACACGCTCTGCTGCAGTGACCCCTCAGCTTTACTCAGATCCCCTGCTTTGGCCCTAAAATGGATGAAGATGACATTAAATGACATTAAAATTGGTGCTGGTTCTGCAGGCTGCAGGGTGCCAGTGATCTGGGCGCCTTGCTCCTAGTGTATAGGAGCTGGGACCAGCATTACCATGATGCACAGAGAGCAGCATCTATTGAGCTTAGCAGCACTGTGAGTGCCTAAATCCATTTTGAAGCCAGCAGTCTGAATTTGCTCTGTAATCCCTCTGTGCCTCAGTTTCCCCTATTTGAAGTGGGGCTAATAGTAACGGTGTTTTGGGATGTGGATGAGCTCTGTGTGCTGTCTGCCTTGGAGAACCAGGCTCTGAGCTGCTATAAACAGGAGCTAGGATGGGCACAGCACCACATCCAACCCTCTTGGTCCCAAATGGGACCAGGCAGTTACCTGGGTCTTGTGCAATGATGTTGAAGGACTCGGAGCACAGTCCTACCTTTTGACCATCAGTGTGACCCATGCAGGTTTGTGTTGGCAATCTCTGGGGTTAGGCACTGGGAGGTGAACCCTGTGAAGGGCTGGTGGGCAGTAGGTGATTCTGGGGATGCGATAAGGCTGGAGGTGATGGGGCTTTTGGACCAACTGACCCTTTTCAGCCAGATCTTGCAAAAGGAAGAGCTCTTGAATGCAAAATGTTCCTTAATGAAAACTGCCTTTTTTTTGATGATGATGAGGGATGGAAGTTCTTGTGGGGAAATGGGTCTGATTATCACATAAGCTCACAGGGCAGTGCAGCATCTTCACTTGAGCAGCTGTCCTAAAGGTACCGGTCCCTTGGTGCATTGCTTCCTCTTCCCCTCCTGGTTTCTTGCCCTTCACTTTTCTCTCTTTATTTCTCCTCCCCCTTCCTTGCAGAGTCAAGAAGAAGAACAAGCCCTTGAACCTCAAGATCCACAACAGCGTGGGGAGCTGCGAGAACATCCCCGCGCAGCGCTCCCCACTCCTCTCCGAGCGCTCCCTGCGCTCCTTCTTCGTGGGGTACCCGCCTTTCCTCCCCTCCACCCCTCCTGTCCACACCGAAGCCACCTTCTCAGCAAGTAAGTCCAAGGACCATGAGGTGGGTGATGGTTGATGCCAAGCAGAGGATGTGGTTGTGGGAAGCTCAGGGTGTCTCTGGCGCATTGATGGTTGATGGAGGATGTTGGTTGAGTGATGTGCAGGTGCCTCACATCAGTGTCTAGAGATGTGTGGGTGCTTCTGTGCAAGTATAAGCCTGGAAACTTCGTAATATATATGTCTGTCTACATACAAATCCACTGTAATATTAAATATTGATTCATGCAAACAGATCTGCTCCCCCATCTCAATAACCTGGGTGCAAGAGGGTGGCTGCTGTCATTTGGAAAAGCCATGAGCCTTTCCATGCTTGGTGACACTGGCTGTCACCTGAGAGTGACTTTTCCATGGGCTCCTCTGTAAATCCAGCTGTGGTTTTACCTTCATGCAAGGAGGCTGCTTTCCTCCTTTTCTATGCTTTTTTCTCCTGTACGTGAGATTTTGAGCGAAGGTGGAGTGTTGTGTGAAGGCAGCCCCAGTGCAGACAGGTGTGGTGCAAACCCCATGGAGCTTGATCGCAGCATCCAGCCCCCCTGTGAGTCTGCCCGGGAATGGGGTGCCCTTTTCTGGGAGATGCTGTTGGTGGGACTCAGTGGGTGGGTTTGGATCAATGTGCTCACCCAGGGCATTGCTGCTAGCTGTGGAGAACCAGCCTGACCCTTATTCCCCAGTCTTGGAGCGGTGCTTGATGGATTCTGCAGGAATCGAAGCTTTCACAAGCTCTCAGACCAAACAAAACCCTCCCAGAAGCTGTGTGGCAGCTGCTGGGAGTGATTTGCATGCCATGAGCTCCTCTTGCTTCCCACTGCTCAACTGAAAACTCCAGCTCCACATCCCAGCTGGGTTTCTGCCACCTTCCCCATCCCAGACTTTTCCTCTACTTTACTTTCCCAAAATGTGGTCGTTCTGGCTCAGTTTGAGTTCTTCCAGTGGTTTTACTGCTTGTCTCTTTACTGAAGAAGGGGTTTACAGGGAACATCCCTCCCTGCCCATCCAGCCCCCTGGCACCAGCAGGTTTTCCTCTCCCTTTATCTCTCACCAGGGTGGGAAGCAGCATCAGGACACCTCTGCAAGGCAAAACCCTTGTGATTTCTTTCTTTCTGTCTTTGTTTTACACCAATCATCTGTTGTTTGGGGTCACTGAAGACTCATTGAGCCATTTCTGGCATCCTTTTGCTGCCCTTTCTTTGGCTTTAGGGACAGTGTGACCTTGCAGGAGCTCTGTGGGCACCTAGAGGTGTCCATCGACCTGGCTCTCAGCAGGTTTGCCTGGAGCAAGGGGTATTTTTCCATTCCTCTTACCGTGTGGCATCAGCTGAGTTCAACCTGGGATGATGTTGATTAGCAGAGCAGAAACCAAGAAACAAGACCTGTTCTCAACATCCCCCTCCACGGTGTCTTGTTGTACTGGATTACATCCCGCGCTGTGATAACCTGATGGAATGTGGCATGGCAGGAACGGGATACAATGAGAAGTGATGGGCTATCAAGTGACTAACACTGCTGGAGAGGTGTCTCTTTTCATTTCCCTCTGCCCTCCACCTTTCTTGGCTGCGGTTGATGCTTCTTTTCTGGGGTAGATGTAAGCCATGGAGAAGGGAGGCTTGGTTGCACCAGCTGGTTGATCCCCATTGAGAGGTTTTAGCGTCACTGAAACCATTTGGTCCTGGCAGGCTCAGCATCCATCCACTCACTGACCCTCAATCCCAGGGACTTGTGGGGAAAATATAATGCAAGGCCAAAAAATGAAAGTTTTTTTCCTAGCTCTTTTGTATTTCTACATCATTTCTGCACTGGTGGCCTTGTCCTGGAGCTGCATCCCAGGTTTCTGTCTGCTTCCATGTCTGCTTCCCGGTTTGTGACCCTGTGGAAGAGTGGCGCATCCTGTTCATGGCAGCCAGGTGCTGATCATGGAGAGACAGGGGTTTGGTCGAACTTGATGCCAGGGCTTGTTAGCTTATGGAGAGAAGATGAGTGATGGCAAGGTGCAGAGGCACATTTATGTGTGTATGGGGAGGAGTAGGTATCTGCAGCTTTCCCCATGCTCCATGTTGCCATTATGGGACCTGGCTGGCTTCCCCCTGCTCTGCACATGGTGCTTTGTGTGTCCTGTTCTTCCTTATGTTCAACCTGAATCCCCCCTGTTTAAGTTTGAACCCTATTGCTCCAGTCCCTGACAAAGAGTCCCTCTCCAGCATCCTTGTAGAACCTGGAAGGCTGCTCCACAACATCCAATCCCTATGACCATGGGTACCTAAACCTTTATAAAATCCCAACAGCAAAATACCCCTTCCCTTTTTCCCTGGTGGGATCAGCGTGGCAGCACCTGGTATGCTCTGGATTGATATGGAATGACTTCCCCAAGCACTGAAAGAGAAAACTGTTGTGGTCGATGGATTGAGATGCAGGAGAGGAGCCCGGCGAGCCCTTGGCCAGACCCTTCTCTCCCTGGCTGACTCTCAGGGATCTCTTTTCAAGCGGCAGTGTGTCTTGCTGCTTGCGGCAGGAGCATGCTCCCATCTGAACCGCCTCTGGTCCTGCTCGGATGCGGGTTTGGATGCCTCTCGCTTGTTTTTAACAGCCAGTTTGCCCTGATAGGAGCTGATTTCCACAGACGTGGAGCAAGAGCACGAGGGTTGGCAGTGAGATGTGAAGGAGCCTCTTTCTTCTGCAGCACAAATCCTGCTGTAGGGGTGAAGTTCCCTGCATGCAGGGCCAGGATCCCTGTGAATTTGGGTTTGGAACTGATGTTTTTCCTTAGCAGCCCTTGGAAGGGAAGTAAAGACTTTTGGGGTGCCCTCGAACTCCAGTTTGGCCCTGAAGTAGCCCATGGCTGAGGGACAGAATATGCTTTGTCTGGCTGCATCCAGGCCCCTCTCTTGGTGCTTCAGGCCCCCTGCAGTACAAGCAACCACCAGAGACATGTTGTTACTTTGAAATAGGATTTAGGATTGAACACCCCATGACTTGGCTACAGGTGCCAGAAATCAGGTTGGATCTTCTCCTTTTGACTGTAAAGGCTCATGTCTAGTAGGTCTTGTTTGTGTCTCTGTTATCTGGGTGTCCTGGAGGTGGCTGTTGTTGCTCCCTCTGCCTGTCTCCTCTCTGCTGCAAGTCCAGCCACTGTCACCGTGTGCATCCAGATCATCTGCTTGATGTTCTCCAGGATGGACCAACAACATTCAGGTTAGATGAAAGGCAGAAGCGCTTCCCTGTGAGGGTGCTGAGGCGCTGGCACAGGGTGCCCAGAGAAGCTGTGGCTGCCCCATCCCTGGCAGTGTTCAAGGCCACGTTGGACACAGGGGCTTGGAGCAACCTGCTCTAGTGGAAGGGGTCCCTGCCTGTGGCAGGGGTTGGGACTGTGGAGGAGCTTAAGATCCTTCCTGACCCTTTCTCCTTAACACTGTTCCAGCCCAACCCCCTTCACAGGGGACTTACCAAGTGGGCCACCATTTATTTGTGTGGCTTTCTTCTCTCTGAACCTGCCCTGCAGCTGTACAAGCCATGGTATGAGCACTCACTGGATGTGTTGGCAGTCTAGCTGGGAGCTGCCTGCAGCTCACATCTGGCCACAGCTGGCTGCTTTGCCATTGGGCAATGGGAGGGTTTCCTACACCAGCAGTGCTGTGTGGAGCTGGAGAACCCAGCCTTGAGTGACTGAAGCCAAATGACCCTGCAGGGCTGTGAACTGGGGTGGGAAATCCCAGTGTGAGTCTTTGAGGCAACCAAGTGGCTGAATGTGACATTTCAGCTGTATAATAGGATTGTCACACTGCAAAGAGGGACCGTGGGGCTATAAGGTGACTCTTTTCTTACAAGAGCTGCTCTGGAAATAGCTCTGCTGCTTTCGGCTGCTCCAGGTGATCCCCACTGGACTGGATCATCCCTCATACACAGCAGGGGCACTGCAGGGCTTGGACCTGGCTGGACTGTGTGCAGGACGTTTGCTGTGGGCAGGTTTGGCTCCTGTTTCAGCTTGAATCCTACATGGTCCCTGCAAGTGTTCACACCCCGTGTTGACAAGACCCTCAGTGCCAGGGGTTAGTGGTGGCCTTGGCAGTGCTGGGGAACAGTTGGACTTGATGAGCTTAAAGGTGTTTTCCAGCCTGGTTGATTCTGTGATTCTATGTCAGGGGGAAGGCGAGCTGCTGGTGCTGCTGGTCTGAGTGTTGCTGCAGTTTCCTTTGCTGCTGCAGCTGAGCTGTTTGGGGATCTCTCCCCTCCTATTTTGGCCCTAAAACCAGCTAAAGTGAGCACTGGGGTGTCTTGTGCACCCTTTGTCGCAGAGCAGCTTGCTGATGTGCTTGGCTCCCCAGCTGGGACCATGCAGGCAATAACTTTAATAGCTTGAACCTGCCAGAGGGGAGACTGAGATGTGCTCTGAGGCAGAAGCTCTTCCCTGTGAGGGTGCTGAGGTGCTGGCACAGGGTGCCCAGAGAAGCTGTGGCTGCCCCATCCCTGGCAGTGTTCAAGGCCAGCTTGGACACAGGGGCTTGGAGCAACCTGCTCTAGTGGAAGGTGTCCCTGCCCGTGGCAGGGGTTGGAGCTGGAGGAGCCTTAAGGTCCCTTCAAACCCAAACCAGGCTGGGATTCTGCCAGCATCCTTCACCATCATGGCCCCGGGCTATTTCTGCCTGGGTGTGCTGTGGTAGAGATACACCTGACAGTGGCCCTGTTGTGGTTGTCTTCCATGTGATTGTTGAACTGTTTTGGGAGAAGGCTTCACCCTGGTGCCACCCCATAATCTCTCTGGGGGACTCAAGCACCCT
The DNA here is from genome assembly GCF_000696875.1 of Nestor notabilis. Lineage (NCBI taxonomy): Eukaryota > Metazoa > Chordata > Aves > Psittaciformes > Psittacidae > Nestor > Nestor notabilis. The sequence continues at coordinate 18,734 of NW_009945543.1, forward strand.
GGGGCCAGTGCCTGGAGTGTTCTGGTGGCTGCTGGGAGTGGATGCAGGTCTGGAGGATGTCTACAGAGAAGTGCAGAGTCTCCTGGCCACCCCTCAGCTCTGCAGTGATTCATCCCGGGATGCTTTCCAAGTGCACTTCCATCGATTTTATCCATCCCATTCATATTGTGAACATCTCCTGACTCTGTTTGTTGTAGTAGGAGGAGGAGGGTTTGTTTATCGGGCTGTCGCCGTGATGGATAACACATTCACACCAATTCCCTGGGCATCCAGAAAGGTGCCAGGAAATGAAGAAGGGGAATATACTGCGCCAAAACACAGACCCTGTTGGTGTGGTTTGGCACGGACCAGCCCCAGGTGATGCCCCTGGTGTATTCAGTGATGGTGTTGGGGCTGAATGTGCCCCTAGGGAGGGTGGAAACCCAAACCCAGTGCAATAGGGGAGCTCTGGCTGCTCTTCTCTTCGCTGGCATCCCACAGACAGGAACAGAAGGGGGGAAACATCAACACCGGCTGGAACCTGCACGCCGGCTGTCGGGAGGGCAGCGGGGGCCAGGAGGGCGTCACGGCCAAGGTCCCTGTCACCTCTGAGGTGTGTGGGTGCCACTCATGGACCGGTGGCGCCTGTCACTGCTGCCTGTCACCGCTGCGAGCCGGGCTGCTCTTCCATGTCTGCTGTCACCAACGTGCCGGAGGCGGCTGTCACCCTCCATCCGGGCGCTTCCCCCCTTCCCTGTCTCCTCCTGGCACATCTGATCCCGTCAGGCGCAGGCTGTTGACTCAAGGATGAGCTGTGCTGCATGGAGCAGGAGCCTGGAGCTTTGCCGGCACAATGCTATGGGGAAGGAAAGCAGTGGAGGTTTTGGGGTGTCCGGGTGCAGGGTGGCATTCCCTGGCATTCTGTGAGGATCAGCGTGCTAGGTGACACTGGGCACTGCTCTACTGAGGAGCAGGGTTTGGCCTTTGAGGGTCCCTCTAGGTGATGGGGAGGTGGGAAAGAGATGGTGGTCGGCCCTGTTGGCTGCTCAATGGGTACCAGTCGCGTTCTACTGTGGGAAATTACACCCGTGCCCATTAAATTCCATCTTGGAAGAGGAGAGAAGGGGAAAAAACATCCTTAACCAGCCCTCGCACATGTGTGTGAGGGGGTGATGGCTGAGAGAGCCTTGATTATCAAGCCGTAAAGGAGGTTGATGGTGACAAATGTTTGAGTAATGACTGACACACGGGCAGGGAGGTCGGGAGGCATCAGTTGCTCATGGTCATTGCTTGGGGTGTCGAGCTGCCGGCAGCAGGAGCAGGGAGGGAGGTGGGGAAGGGGCTGTCATGCTTCAAAGCTCACAAGGACCAACTCATCCTCATACTGTGGGGCAGCCACAGCACCTTGGATCTGGCCCTTCTCCATCACAGGGTCCCTCTGACAAAACCAGGCCGCCCTTGCAGCATCGAGACGTGATCCTGAGTCTATGAAGGGCTTTTTTTTCTTGCATTTACCTCTAATTGTGGCAAATGTGGATTTTTGAAGAGAACATGCCTCCTGTGCTGGGAGACTTTCCCTTTGGGCATCACCCTGATACCCCCTTAGCACAGGGAGGAACAGCTTTATCTTTGGGTGGGAGTCTCAAGGGCACGGGTTAAAGGGGAGAATCACCAATGAACTCCAAAGCCTCCCAAGCCTTGAGGGCTGTTTCCTGCCCTCCTGCCCTGCTTTGCTTGTTTTTTCTCCTGCAATCAGCAGGTCTATTGTTAAACACCACGATCCTCCACGTATCGTTCTCTCTAATGAGCATAATGAGCTGTGAATCACGTAGGGCTCATTTTTGGTAGGAGGTTAAAATCCCCGATACACTTTAATACATTTTCGCAGCGAGCACATTTAGAAAGTAATTAAAAGGCTCAGATGCTTTTGCCTACGTCCCCTCTCCTCCTCCCCGGGATGGCAGGATTTAATTGAGGCCATCAGAAAGTTAGTGGAAATAAATTGTGGCTGGTAAAGCAGAGGATGTGATTTAATTCTAGGAGAGGAGCTGTTCTTGCCCAGGTGTTCAGTTCATCAAGGACCAGTGTTGGGGATGGGGAACAGGGACTCACTTGTCTAATGTGATTTACTGATGAGAAAATGATGGTGAGGGAGGGATACACTCATGTGCGGAGCGGTCCCACTCTTCAGAGCATCACCTCTGGGGCTGGTGGACATCCCTGGGAGGTTGCAGATGGTAGTGGGAGGGATGCAGGCTCAAGAGGTGGTGAGAAGTGTGGTCAGGAATGTAAAGCAGCCACCTCTGGGGCTGGGGCCAGCAATTACCTTAATTGACTTTGTAGTCCTTCAACATCTTCATTGCCAGCTCTGCCTGAGGGGTGAGCAGGACCGAGGTGGTGGAGCCAGAGGAGCCAGTGGGAGGTGCTGAGGATGGACGTGTTTTAGGATGCTCCCAAGGCTTTTGGCAGAGCATTGCGCGGAAGAGGGATGTAAATGTAACCTTCAGAACGAGAGTGCAATTAAAGCACTGCGCCGCCTGCTATATTAAAAGGGGATATTAAAGCAAACAGTGGTTGTCCCCACTCACAGGGATGATATTGGAAGTATATTTAGTGAGGGATTTGCTGGCGTGCTGAGCAAACGGACGGACTCGGATCTGGTTGCTGGTGCCCAGGAAACCTCTGGAAGCTCTTATTGAATATCCAGCCTTTGAATCCCTGCCACAGATCTACGGCTGAGCAGCCTGTGGGCAGCACCTCTCCCATGGCAGAGGAGGAGGAGGAGGGTCTGTGCCCTTGCTGAGGCTGGAGAGGGATGTGAGTCCAAGCATGGCTGTGCTTCTAATGACCTGCCTGCTCCAGTGGGCGATAATGAACATCTCTCTTCTTCCTTACACAGCCAGGGTCCTGCTACTCCTTCTCCCTCCTTTTCCCTTAACAGGAGAGCGCGGAGGCTGCTTTCCACTTTGTTCTTCTACTTGAAGCTGAGTTAAATTGCCTTTGTTCAGCCACGACCGCAAGATATGATGGCTTATTAATAAATGATGCAGTTTCATCTTCGCTTTCCCTTTACATTTGGACATCGTAACGTGGCTCCAATCACTTTGCAACCCTGCTCTGTGTGCACATGGATGCAGCACTCATGGGGAGGGTGCATCACCTCGCAGCTTTCTCCCTGGACCGAACTGGGTGCTGGGGGCTGTTATGGGGGAGCAGAAGACCCCAGTTCCCTGCGGACCCAAGCACAAGGGCAGAGGCCTCTTGCTTTCCAGAAAGGGAGCCCAACAGGACATGTCTAAGGGGAAATATCAGGCAAACCCCTCTTTTTTGTGTGCACCCTTCGCTCCCCCTGCCAAAAGCTGGAGCCCTGGCTATCACCTTTGTTACCAGCTGATGGTTTTCCTTGTCTCTCCTCTCCTGCAGATACGCTGTCAGTGCCTCGCTGGTCCCCGCAGATCCCCCGTCGAGACCTAGGAAACTCCATAAAACACAGGTACCCAACCAGTGAATACCCCAATGCCAGTGATGGGCATCTCCCTTTCCACCTCTGGTCCAGGATGTGGGGCTTGGGGCTGTTCCCCAGTTTCCTATGCTGGGCTGTGCTGTCCTAGAAGCCCACTTAAATTCCATTTCAGTTCAGATTTGGTTTAGATAAGGCTGGAGTCACTATCAATAAAACTCATGTATTATCCATGACCTTGCCAACCCTCAGCACACTTCCCATCTCTGGATTATTGCCCTTCCATGTCTACCTTAAGGAGGAGAAGTTCTAGAAATAGCCTTGGTTCTGCTATTCCATGGGGCAGCCACTCCTCCAATGGACCCAGGGCAGGGGGGTGTTCTGGGGGCTCTGCCCAGGGCAGAGACGGGGAGCTGCACCAGCCAGTGCCTAATGCCCATCCTGGCTGGCTTGGTCTCCCTTTGGAGCTGACTGTGCCCTTTTGCACAAGGGGGAGCTCAGATTTGTGCTTTGGCACCCCTAGGAAGATGCCTCAGCATCCACGGGGGCAGCAAGGAACGGATAAATCAGGGCTCGGGAGTGAAGCGTGGCTTGGGAGTTGTTCCTGCAGGAACACAAATGCGGTGGTGCAGCTTCATCTCTCTCTGGCCACTCTCCGTGTTCCTCTCCGCAGGTTTTCCACCAAGTACTGGATGTCTCAGACCTGCACTGTCTGCGGGAAAGGAATGTTGTTCGGCTTAAAATGCAAGAACTGCAAGTACGGCTTGGGGCTGGAGCTGTGGGGCTGCTCCTTCCTGCTGGGATGGGGATAACTGAGGTTCTGCTGGTGGAGCCAAGCAGGAACGCAGGCATGGGGAAAGCAGCTGGCCTCTTGCCAGCTCATCCTTACAGGATGCTGTAATGAGGCATGAAATTGGGTGAAGACCACCCTAAAGTGGGGTTGAGGCTGAGTCTGTGTGCTGGGCATGGGAGGGGGTGCTCAGGGAGGATGCTGCCCACCAGACCTCGGCTCCAGAGCTCCAAGTCGGATCCTGACAGCCTCCCTGCTCACCTCCATCCTTGGCCTGGCTTTAGGTACCCATGTTATAGAGGTATGTGTGGAGCTATCTGCATGAGAGAAGGGGAGGGATGTGCTGGACTGGGGTCTGAGAGCGGCTCAGTTGAGAGCATCAAGGGGTAGCTCTGGGCATCAGATGGGTTTTATCCACAGCCCTGGGCTGTATCCTCTATTGTTTGCAGCAGCAAAAAGCTTGGGCACCTCTGGTTCCTGGCAATGTCATGGCACCAAGGAACCAACCCACTCAAAGCAGCAGTAAAGCAAAAGAAAGGAGCTGTTATGGCTGGAAAATTGGATAAGGCTGGAATATTGGGTAGGTCTGGATAAAGAGAGGGGAGCAGAGGCCACTTCTACTGCTTTAAATCCTAACCTGTCAGAGCCCAGCTCTTACACGGTATCGTGCAGCCATCAGCACTTAGAAAAGCTGCTTCTGGAGACAGGACTGCCTTTTCCAGGGATGAGTGCTGGGAATAAGCCGATTGACTGCGGGTAACTGAGTTAGCTGGAGCTATGAAGTGATAACGATCCCTGTTGCCATTGATTAAATGCTGATGAATTAGCAAATTGGGATTAAAATGCGGATAAGAAATGCCCCATTACTCTGCAGTTGATGGTGGCTTTCTGGAAATGATATTATCAAATCTATATATATTGAAGTGGGGATTCCCATTGTATTCAATGCTCAAGCAACTGGAGGCTTTGTTGCCTGCCTGCTCTGCATGCCCAGGGCTGGTCCCCATGCAGGAGGGATGCAGGGACCTGCACCTGTGATGCTCTGACTCTGTGTTGATTCTGCTGCCTGTAGTCACTCAGGAAAAAAGCCAATCGATTTCCTGGTTGTAAGAAGTTAGGGGGAATGGGAAGTACTCAGTTTCACCAGCTTTCCCCAGGAACAGGAGGGGAACAAGCAGGTAAAGCAAACAGACCCCAACCCCCCCAAGCCTCCAATAGTGAATTAATCTCTGCCTTTCCCTCTAGGAATGGTTCTGTAATAAAAGCTAACATGCGCAGTTCCTGAATTTTCATTACCCAGCTCATTGACTTGGAGCTGCAGTCTTTTTTCATCCTTTACCCTTGTTTTTTTCAATCCTTTCCTCTGTTTTGCCTCTTCCTCCGTGGCTCCCCCCATTCCACTGGGGCAGAGCAGGATCCAGGAACTCTTTTCTGTCCCTCATTAAGAACAAACAGGCAAGTTTTGGGGTGGCAGGAGCCTGCTCATGCCTCTATGCATGACCCAGGGGTGAAGCCCTCCATAGACTCCTCTGCAGAATATTCAACCTAGCCATAAATGTTCTCGTTATTAAATGTCCTGATACTAAAGCGAGGAGAGGAGGGCACAATGGCAGGGATTCATTGGGAGCCAAAGGGGCTGGGGCAGCTGCTTCCTTCCCCACTGCTGCTCCTGTATTTAATTAAGCAGAAAGCAATGTTAGAGGATGGTGGTCAGGGAGAAGTGGCTTTCCCTAAAGCTCAGGTCTCTGCTCCTGTTATTTTAGCTAAGGCTGCAAAAGTGACAATATTGGGCATCCTCAATCTGGTTGGTGGGTGCCTGATGCCCCACAGCCAGCAGAGAAAGGGGTGAGCTGCGCAGCACCTCAGGTCTGGGGGCTCCTGCATCCCTCCTTTGGGACTGATGCACCCACCATAGCTCTTGTTTGCTTATGCATCCTCCCAGCCAGCCTCTCCTGATGCTCCAGGACGTGCACCTGGACCACTTCTTACCCCTTTGCCTGCAGCCTAGGAGGTGGCTTGGGAATTGTGGGTGTTCCTGAGGGCAAGCTGCAGGGATCTGGGAAGCTTTGCTCATGGGAGCGGACACCCAGGGGTTGTGCACAACATCAAGTCATCTCCAAACTTAAACAGGGGAAGTTTAGATTAGATATAAGGAAGAAGTTCTTCACAGTGAGGGTGGTGAGGCACTGGAGTGGGTTGCCCAAGGAAGTTGTGAATGCTTCAACCCTGGCAGTGTTCAAGGCCAGGTTGGACAGAGCCTTGGGTGACATAGTTTAGTGTGTCGTGTCCCTGCCTATGGCAGGGGGTTGGAACTAGATGATCTTAAGGTCCTTTCCAACCCAAACCATTCTATGATTCTCAGGTGGAGAAAAGGTCCTTGATCTGCAGTGATGCTCCCTGCTCCCATCTGCATCCCTCTGACTGTGCCATGATGCTCCACAACCCCTTGTCCCTCTCTCCTCACACCTTTTCCTCTGTTCCCCGCTAGGCTCAAGTGCCACAACAAATGCACCAAAGAGGCCCCTCCGTGTCACCTGCTGATCATCCACCGCGGAGGTAAGGACCTTTCTTCTTCCTTCTGCCTCCGTGGACGCTGCCAGCAGGTAGAACATCCCAGCAGCCCCCCGGGCGATTCGGGAGCCTGCTCCTTGCTGTGCCTGAGGCTCCCGAACCGCTTGGGCTGTCCGTGAAGACGTTACCCACCGTTTTTTCCGCTTGTAGGGAGACGAGCCGTGCGGGGCGAGGCAGATTTGCATTGCAAACCACTTCCACCCACCCTTCCCCTGCCTCCTTTTCTTTTCAGATTCCCCACCGCACGGGGTAAGTGCAACAGGTTTTAGCCTTTCGCTACTGTTCAGAGCTTAGGGCAGATGTGGCATCTCGGTGCATGGGGGTCCCCGCCACGGGGATGTGGCCCTGCAGATGCTCGTGGTGCTTTTGGAGCTGCTTTATCCTGCTCTTCTCCTGGAGAGCCCATCCTAAACCCGCAGAGGAGGGAGAACTTTGCAGCAGGACGACTGGCGCCGCTACCCACCTCTTTTCTTCCAGATTTTTGGCTCCCCAACGGCCAGAGGACTGTGACCACCTAAGGGGAACACTTCCAATTTCCATTACCTTGAATTCTGAGCTCTTAAGGCTGCTACTCTGTGTTTGATACCACCAAAAACACGCTCCTTGGTTTAATTATGGGGAAATGCATTGTGCTGGTGGCACCTCGCAGGGCAAGTGGGGATGCTGTGGCTTCGAGAGGGGCAATTATGCAGCCTCCGCTCCACTCTCCATGCCCTTGCTTGCAGCAGATTTGGGTGGAAGGGCCTGAACCCCCCCCATAATACTCTGTGCTGCTGCAAACCCTGACCCAGGAGGCAGGGAAAGCAGCATTCTGGGATGGGCAGGAATTGCAGTGTGCAATGCTGCAAGAGATGCCCACTGTGTGTTTTAGCATGAGAGCAGTGTGGCTTTGGGGCAGCCTCAGCATCAGTGAAATAGCCCCCCTCAAAGCTCTTGCATATATTGTCTTGCAGCCAGCCCCCTTCCTGAGTCCCCCAAGCTGGAGGCTGGTTTTCCCTGCTCCAGAATCTCCCTGCTGAAAGCAGGATGCTCTGAGTCACCTCCTTCGCCTCATCCCAAAGAACAGCAGTGAGAAGAGGATGGTGCCTCCTGATGCTGGTTGACTCCCCAGCTCACAGGGTGGCTGTGGCAGATGCTGATCCTCCCGAATTGCAGCCCCTTGGCAGGGAGAGAAGAGTGCAGTTTGCATCTTGACACAAGGGGCTTTAAGCCCCCCATGTCCTGGTGGGGTTTGGCTGTATCCTGGGTGCAGGGGGGAGCCCGAAGCCTGGTCCTGGGGCTCATCCCCAGCGGCTGGAGGTGCTGCTGGGGATTGCTTTGGAGAGTGACTCAATAGCATTTTGCAAGCACAGGGTGACCTCAATGTGCCCCTTTGAAGCTTTGATGTGTCTCCATCTCTCTCTCCCTCCTCTCCATCCCCTTTTCCCCTCTCTCCCTTCTTAATCCAGCAAGGTTAGTCCGGACAGAGTCGGTGCCCTGCGATATCAACAACCCCTTGCGCAAACCCCCCCGGTTTTCGGACCTGCACGTCAGCCAGACGCTCCCCAAAACCAACAAACTCAACAAGGTGAGCCCTCAACACGCCCTTCGTGCCCACGCCTCTCAGAGGGCACCTTTTGCTGGTTCTTTGCAGGCAGCTGCTGCTCCTGCAGACAAGGGGTGGTCTGAGCAACCCAGCTCAGGTGGCATTTGAAAATGGCTTTGACACCCTGTTTCCCAGTGGGGATGCTCCTTGTATGAGGAGCAGCAGCTTTCCCAGGGCACATCCTTTGGGAACATCAACTCCATTTGCTGGGTTAAAGAGTAATTCCTAAAGGGAGGAATTATAGAGCAAAAGGACCATGCTCTGACCTTGTGTTTAGGCCAGGAGGGGACTGGTGGGTTGTCCCCAGGATGGGGCATCTCCCAGCCCCTCAGCCATCTGCCAGGACCAAGGTGTCTCCATGGGCCTCCAGGCACATCTACTGCTACAGGGCTATTGTGGGTGTCATCACATGGGTAGGTGCTGCCTAGAAACCTGCTTGGGGCCTTAAAACAACAATAATCCCATGGACCAGTGCTAACTCAAGAAGCAAAGCAAGGGTGTGCTTGGTGTGGATGAGCTGTGCTGGTGGCTTGGTTTCCTTTGGGTTTCCCAGTGTGGATTGCATCTCCTGAGGTTATTTCTTTTCTATATCAAATGGGATCAGCACCTTCAAAACAGCTTGTCCCCCACTGCTCTTGCTGCATTGCAACCTCCCAGCCTCTAGATCTAAACTGAATTTGGGATGGTTTGAGACCTCTGCTACCACCTGAGACTTCCATAAATGACAGATTTATTGTTATATATAGAAGCCCAGAATTTGATTGTGTCTGTGGCAAAGCTGGTCAAGCTGGACCTGAGAGTGCACCAGGCTTGCTTGCTCCTGCCCTGCATTAATAGCAATAAACCTGATGGGGGTTATTTTGCCTTCAGCGGGAGATTCCTTATGTACAGCTGGAGGTAGAACAAGGTGAGGTGTTTGCAGGCTGGAAGCATTCAAAGCAAGGGAAATCCTTGGTGTGATGTGGAAGAGGTTGTTAAAACCCTGGCTTCCCAAAGCCTGGCAGCATCCCCAGCTCCTCAGCATCCTCTGGCTCTCAGCAAAGGCTGGGTACCAGGTGATGCTCTTAAGACGCAGTTTATAAACCCAAGTCTCTTAGGAGATCCTTAGTGTGTGAGTAATGATCTGCTCTGTTGTGGTTGTTAAGGGGTGGTGCAAATGGCTTTTTGAGGCTGAAGAGCTACTGCAGGTATTCAGAAGAAATAGAGCTGCGGTTTTCCTCTTAGTGCCTGTCCTTCCAGTGATTTGTTTCATTTATGATAGGGCAGCAGGGAAGTGACTCAGCTCTCTGCTAAAGGCTTTGGGTGCGAAGGGCACCAGCCCTGTTTCTCCTCCTGCCCCTGTCGTGCAGTCCTTTCACCTTTCTCGGCTTTCCTCTAACCGGAGCGTGATGATGCTCAACACCATATATATATTTATATTCAGTTTTAAGCTGAGCACTCCCATTCTGGTTACAGTTTCCTCTATAAATAAGCTTTATGGAACAGAGACCGCTTCTTACTTTGACGTTTCTAAAAGCATTTCTTTAGAGATACTCTATTCTTTGTGAATACCATTGAAATCTGATCATTTAGTGGCCTTCAGCATTGACTTAAAAAGTAATTTATCTACCCACAATCATTGTGTGTGTCAGGATGGTCTATATGGAATAAATGTGGGTTTCCTGGAAAGCCCAACTCATTTAAAAACTAATCAATTTGGACAAAATCACCTTCTGGGTGAGGCTGGTGCAGATTTTCTAGCCTTGCAGGTATCTTGCTATGGGTTAGGAGGCGGGAGTGCTCGGTGCTGCTGAAGGTCAGACCCCATGAAGTGTCTCCACACTGGGCAGCAAGGGCATGAGCAAGGTGAGATATTCTGGCCTCAATTCTCCTTTCTCAGATCTTACACATCCAGATGGGTTCTCTTCCCTGTTTGCTCCCAGCTGGTCCATCACAGTGAGCCTGGAGGTGTGCACCCAAAGCTGCCATCCTTGCCTTGGTTAGGAAGGGTTAAAGAAGGGCAGGGGATGTCCTGGGATATGTTGGCTGATTCTCTCAACTCTGCCTCAGTGCTCTGTGCAAGGCACTGGGTTTTTGGCTTGAAGAAGGCCAGCAGGAACTACCAGCTCCTTGATGCCTTTAAGGACCAAGCCCAGGGATGTGGCCCCCAACTCTGGTCTTGGTGGCCATCCCCAGCCAGCAGGGTTGGGGAGCCCCTCAGTGTGGGTGCATAGCATGGAAGGGCTGGCAAAGGACCTCCATTTCTGGTGCAAACTGTGGATACAAACAACCTTGGAAAAGGCCAGGCTGTGGCTTTGATGGAAACGGGGAACTGGGATGATCTGTGTAGCCCTCACTTGTCACCCAGGTCCTCTGCACTGGAGCACCTTGAGGCCAGCACCGCTCTCACCAACTCCTCTCTTCTCTCCTTCCCTGTGTCCTGCAGGACCACATCCCGGTGCCCTACCAGCCAGACTCCAGCAGCAACCCCTCGTCCACCACCTCCTCCACACCCTCCTCACCAGCGCCCCCGCTGCCACCCAGCGCCACCCCCCCGTCTCCCCTGCACCCGTCCCCGCAGTGCCCGCGCCAGCAGAAGCAGTTCAACTTGCCAGGTACAGTGTCCTCCGCTCTACATCTGCCCTACGAGAGGGGTTTGTGCCCCAGGGTGTTCCTGGGGTAAGGATCTGATCTGGGTGATGCCTGCCTGGACTTACTCTGGGATGGGGAAAAGCTGGAAGCAGAAATGAGAAGCAAAGATGAGTTTAGGATAATTCAGGCTGGTAGGGAGCTTGGGAGTCTCTAGTCAAAACTCCTGCTTCAAGCAGGGTCAGAGATGAAGGCTTGATGCCGTTTGGTCTTGAAACCTCCAAGGATGGAGCCATCACGACCTCTCTGGGTGACCTGCTGTGCTTGAGGCTACAGAAACCCTTCCAGACATGACTTCTTTGAGGTGTGTGTCCCTGTATTGCCTCAACAGTAAATGGGAAACAAGGTCTTACCCCTCTACAAGGGTAACTTGGGTTGACTTCACTGTGTCTTTGGGGTGACAGGCCTCCAACAAGCTTGTTGGCAGTGTGTGTCGGGTGATAGAGGGGAGTTAGCTGATGCAGAGGGTATCTGCTATAGCTTGTCCAACTGAGTCTTGTCTGGATACCTGGGAGCCATTTGCTCCTGGAGCACAGTCTCTTCAGGGATGGTGGAAGAGGCAGTTTGGCCATGGTGCTGCAGGACACAGGAGTTCTATTAAATGGACAAAAAACCTCCTCCTGGCTTGAGAATGTGCCAGAGCCTGACCCGGCATTGCTGCCTTTGGGTTGTCCTTGGGGCTGCTGCTCCAGGGAAGGTGCCTTCTTGGAGGGGAATGGCTCAGCATCACTCCTGGCACTGTGGGGCGTCTCTGCTGTCCTCAGCCACCCATCTGCCTCTCCAGCCCTTCCCAAAAAGGGCCTGGTTAGGGGAAAGGAGGGAAGCCATGGCCCTGACCCATCTCTAGATGCTGAAGCACTCATGGCTGGTGACCCCTGTTTGGTTTACGCCTTTTAACGGGGCAGCAGGTGGGAGGTTGGGATCCCTCCTGCATCCCTGGGGTTGGTGAACTGGTCCAGTAGGAAAGAGGATTGGGACTGTTTCTCCAGAGGGACCAGAAGGCACCTTCATGCTCTGCTGCACCTGCTGCACTGTGGTGATTCCCCCCTAATGTATTGACAAGCCTTCAGCTAGAGAGGAGGAGGAGGAGGGACACAAGGGGGGATCTGACTGTCAAGATCCATCACCAAAATAGCAAACACTTTCAAAAGCTGGGGAAAGGAACCATAACCCTCAACCAAACAACATGTACCTGGAGAGGCTGCAGCTGTGCACAGGTCTCTGGAGTGCCTGGAATGCTGGAGGGCATGAGGAAGGCAGTGGAGGAGCTGTGAGGAAGCATGGAGCACTCCAATGAGCAGTTGAACCCGACTGTCAAGGAGGGACTCAGCTCCCTCTCCTGCTCCCAAAGTCAGGAGCCTCCAAGTGCTGTGAGGACAGTCTACGGAATGCCTGACAAAAGGGTTCTGTGCCAGTTTAACTGGGTCAGGGTTAAGGGTCCATGGTGCTCCAGCCAGAGCAGAAGCGTCCTGATGTCTCAGCAGTCTGGTGGCCGGGCTAGCAGCGATTGACATCCCCAAGCCCTGGATCCAGCATCTGATGACCCCATCGTGCATCACTTGCGGAACAGACGCCTCCCTACAGGTCTTTTGGGACGTTATTTCATGTTGTTTAAAGCACAAACCACAGAAGTAACCCCCATAGCAGTCAGCAGCATCTCCTTATGGACGTGCTGTCACTGCCACTGCAACTGAGCCAGCGGAGGGAGCCCC
>NW_009945543.1:31489-44826 GCF_000696875.1 Nestor notabilis
CCCCAGGCAGCTCAGAGGGATCACTGCTCCAGGCTTTCATGCCTGTGATGAGCAGAGCCCTGTGGCAAACAGTAGCCAGTGTGACACAAAGCAGGAGTTCGTGTGCTTTCATCTTCTCCTTTGGGAAGTTCTCCATGGTTCATCTCATCAAAACAGGCATCTTGGGCATTAGGATTTGAGCTTGGAAAGTGCAGCACAGTGACCTTTTTCTGCTGGAATTACCTTCGAGTCTCCTTTGATCTTGGCTCAGGGGTCCTGCTGCAGAGCTGGGGTCATTCTTCAGGGTCTTGAAGCTGAAGAACAGCCTTTGGGGTCTTGAAGCTTAAGGAGATGGTGCCTTCTGAACTGGTGCCAACCTCTGGTGGCCTCAGCAGCTCTTTCTTGCTTCATACCCATGACCTGCCTGCCCGTGTGAGTCGATCAGCTCTTGGGCTTTGCCTGCTGGTGATAGGGAGATAATGGAGGGTACCACCACCCAGAGCCCTCCTGCAGTGCTGGCTTTCGGCAGTGATCCCCAGGGGACCATTCAGCGCACCAGGAGCAGGCAGGGACCCTGGGAAGGACACTGCTCCAGAGCATGGAAAAACGCACACAGAATGCACAGTTAGATGGGCCGGACCAGGCAAAAATGGGCAGAATCAACTGGGTTGGAAAAGCCCTTTAAGCTCATCAAGTCCAACTGCTCCCCAGCACTGCCAAGGCCACCACTAACCCATGGCACTGAGGCCTCGTCTTCACAGTTTGGGAACACTTCCAGGGATGGTGATTCCACTGCCCTGGGCAGCCTGTTCCAATGCCTGAGCACCCTTCCATTGTCTCCATGATGCCAAGTGGTTCCTGAAGGCTGGTTGGGAGCCAAGTCTTAATTTGGCACCCTGTGTGGTATTGTGGGTTGCATCCTCCAGGGAGATGGGGATGGAGGGGACCTGAAACTGGTGTTCCATGGTGGAGGACGGGGTGCAGGTTGGAACCTCTCCAGTGTCTGGCTCTGCAGGTTGGTGTTTAACTCCCTTCTTCTCTTTTCCAGCTTCCCATTACTACAAATACAAGCAGCAGTTCATTTTCCCAGGTATGTCTCTTGAAGCACAGGGTGCTGAGCTATCCCTTGGGAGGGTGCATGTCTGGCTCTCCTAACCCCTGCATGTGTGCAGGGGCGTTGTGCTGGGGTGGGATTTCTCCCCCAGACCAGTATATTATTGCAGGACCATGCACTAAGATGCTGCAGGGCTGGATGGCCCTAAGTTATACCCAGCTATAGCTAAGAGTGTAACTAAATTGGACCTGGGGATGCAGGGAACTAGATGATCTTCAAGGTTCCTTCCAGCCCAAACCATTCTAGGCTTCTAGGAAGGGAGGTTTTCAGCACTGAAGGGGCTCCTGGTGCCTCCATCCTGCTCTCACTTTGCTCTCTCCTCCCCAGATGTGGTGCCTGAGACACCGACCCGAGCACCGCAGGTGATCCTCCACCCTGTCAACTCCAACCCCATGTGAGTGCCTCCTCTTCCTCTTGCCTTAACTTCACCTTCCCCTCCCCGTGCAGAGCATCCTCCGTTCCACACCTCCTCCAGGCACCGAGGGGTGCTCCTGTGGCTTTGCAGGACCGGTCTGGGGCACAGGGATGCCTTTTGGGCAGTTGGGGTGGATGGTCAGGGATGCTCCTGCTGCCCTAACCCAGCTCACAGCTCTGGCTTATGTCTCATGGAGGAGAAAGATTGAAAGGAGAGGACAGGGGATTGATTTATGACCCACAGCAACGCACCTGCCCAGTGCTTCACCATCAGGAATAAAAATGACTTTCAGTCTGAGAAGCCAAAGCCCAAGAGATTAATCTTACTAAGTGTGGAGCTGCTGGAGCGAGGCCAGAGGAGGTCCCAGAGCTGCTGCGAGGGCTGGAGCAGCTTTGCTCTGGAGCCAGGATGAGAGAGCTGGGCTGGGTCAGCTGGAGAAGAGAAGGCTCCTGAAGAGGAGACCTTAGAGCAGCTCCAGTGCCTAAAGGCGCTCCAGGAAACCTGGAGAGGGGCTCTGGACAAGGGCCTGTAGGGACACGACAAGGGCAATGGCTTTACCCTGCCAAAGGGGAGACTGAGATGAGCTCTGAGGCAGAAGCTCTTCCCTGTGAGGGTGCTGAGGCGCTGGCACAGGGTGCCCAGAGAAGCTGTGGCTGCCCCATCCCTGGGCGCGGTCCAGGGCACGTTGGACACAGGGGCTTGGAGCAACCTGCTCCAGTGGAAGGTGTCCCTGCCCATGGCAGGGGTTGGGGCTGGATGAGCTTTAAGGTCCTTTCCAACACAAATCAGTCTGTAATCAGTCTGTGTTGAATTATAAGCAGGGAACCAGGCTCTTTGAGATAGTTTAATAGAGTTCTTGCAGCCCTACCTGTGATAGTTTCAAGTCCAACAAACTTTGCACTGACGTTAGTTTTGCAATGCAGTATCTCCCTGGCAGGTCAAGTCTGAGCTGCTCTGCTGATCCCAGCATTCACCAAGGCCCTTGTGCCTGCGCCCGACGTTTCAGTTCACTGTTGCTTGCTGATCCTTTAGATAAATGCCCTTTTGGAAGGACATTCTAAGCCAGCAGTTTAACAGACAGGGTCTCGCTTCAGGCTGTGATGTGGTTTGTGTCTGGCTCCCCCATGCTCTCCAAACGGCCCTGGCAACAGTGGATCCCACCTCTGGGGGAGGCAATGGGAGGGATGGGGATGGAGCCTTTGTCACTGCTGGTGGCTGGGGAATTAATGGCAAAGTGGTGAAATCAAAGTCTTTTGGGGTTCTTTTTGCAAGGTATGGGGTGTAGAGCTGGTGGGCTTTTACGGGAAATAGCTTCCAATATGCAAAATCTTTGATTCTCCTCTTGCTCACCCCACTGAAAATCACAGCATTATAGGATGGTTAGAACAGAGGCACTGAGGTTACCCGGGGCTTGGCTGCGTTAAACACCAGCCTCTGCTTCCGATACTCGGGAGACAGGTATTCATGCCTGGGTTAAACAGCAGGCAGGAGGAGGGAGACTGGTGCTCCTGCAACCACCCGTGCATCGTGATGGGCAGCAGAAGCCATCTGCATCCCCCTGGGTTCTCCATGTGGATTAAAATATCAGGGTCGACTTCTTTTATATATACATCCATGTCTCTCCTGGGATTTATAGCTCTTTAGTGGCTGCTGAATGGGACACACAGGACCACTGAGTGTTAAGCCTCTCCTCTGATCCTTGCTCTTTCTGGGAGAGGATGCTGCTATTTATGTTATTGATCATAATCATTTATAATATCCTATATTACGGTTGAAACCACCTGAGCTGCTCCAGCTGATTTTCCCCACGGAATTCCCCTAATTCCCTGTTAACTGCTGGGCACAGTGAGACCCTGGTGGTGGGAGGTGCTGTGTAAGTGGAGAATAAAAAGAGGAGCTCCTGGTCCAGGGAGCTGGGAAACCAGATGAATTTGGGTTCTTTTAAAGCAGAGAGGACTTTTGAAAGCTCCACTTCTCAAAAATGATTGAAAAACCCTATTTTCTTCACTTCTGGTGTCTGATCAGCTGTGCTTGTTGCTTTGGCTGGTGTTTGTTGGAGAGGTAATTCTGATCTTGGAGACCACCTAAAAATGCACAAGCACATGCCCCAGCTCTGTCTTGATATGGTCAAAAGCTGCAAGGGTGCAAATCTGTCCCTTTCCCTGGGTGAGTTTGGGGTGACACCTCCCAGGACACGTGGTGATGAGGCATCCTCCTCACTGTGTGCTCTGGGTGATGGAGATCTGATTGTGTGCTCCCACATCACCAAATCCAGCCTGGAACTTTACACATCCAATATTAATTAATGCAATTATGAACATTGCTCATCCCTGTTATCTTCCCGCCTCCCATGTGAGCACTCAGGGCTGTCCTTGGGCTTGGAGACAGCCGGGATGTGGGTGGGAAGGGGCTGTTCTCCCACATGAGCACTGAGCCTGGTACTTCTCATCCCGGATCTGTTTAGACCTGGTGCAGTGATGCTGTGGGAAGCAGGACTTGGTGCCTATGTGTGCTCCCCACCTAACTGTGTTTTCACTAATGCAGTCGTTCTTTTAACAGCCTGGAAGGAAATCCATTGCTTCAAATTGAAGTGGAGCCCACCTCGGAGGTGAGACAGCAGGACCTGCTCCTGTGCTTAACAGACCTTTATTTTACACATGTCTTGGGGCACATTTCACAGCAATCAGAGAAGCTGAACATCTGTGCAGTGAAATTGCTGGTAATTGAATTAATGGCCAAGGCCTGGTCCTTGCCAGGCATCCGTGTGCCCACCCCATGAAGCGGGACTCTCATGGGCTTCATGTCCGCCCTCAGGTTTAGAATTCAATGAGCTCTTCTGAGATGCAGTGGAGGGGAAGGAGTGGGGGGTGAAGATGGGGATGCAGCTTTTAACGGGTGTTTTAAATCCTACAGAAAGCAGACACAGGGAAAAGATCAAGGGGAAGGTCAGATCCACCCTGGGGTGCCTTCTGTGTAGACCAGGAGGTGCCAGGGTGGGAGCAGTTGTACTAGCAGAGCACAACTTGGCCATAGTAGGATGAAGCACTGCTGTCAGATGAATGGATTAAACGCTCTGGTGTATCCCACTCCTGTATTTAACCCTGGGGTAAATAAATGACTCCCTGTAAATCTGAGTTCCTGCCACTTGGTTGCCTTTGGAAGGTACCAGCGTGGTTCCTCTGGGTCTGAGCGAGCAGTGGGAGTGTCAGTGGGGTCTTGTCCCCATTATCTTCCTTGGGTGCAGTTCCTATTGCGCTCACCTCCCTTTGCCCCCTGGCAGAATGAGGAAGGCCCCGAGGAGGTGCAGGAGTCCGAGGATGACTTTGAAGAGATGAACCTCTCGCTGCTCTCCACACGCAACTTCCCGCGCAAGGCCAGCCAGACCAGCATCTTCCTGCAGGAGTGGGA
The DNA here is from genome assembly GCF_000696875.1 of Nestor notabilis. Classification (NCBI taxonomy): domain Eukaryota; kingdom Metazoa; phylum Chordata; class Aves; order Psittaciformes; family Psittacidae; genus Nestor; species Nestor notabilis. Next base: position 36,406 of record NW_009945543.1, read on the forward strand.
CATCCCCTTCGAGCAGCTCGAGATCGGCGAGCTCATTGGCAAGGGCCGCTTCGGGCAGGTCTTCCACGGCCGCTGGCACGGGGAGGTGGCCATCCGCCTCATCGACATCGAGCGGGACAACGAGGACCAGCTCAAGGCCTTCAAGAGGGAGGTGATGGCGTACCGGCAGACCCGGCACGAGAACGTGGTGCTCTTCATGGGAGCCTGCATGAGCCCTCCACACCTCGCCATCATCACCAGGTAAGCCCCAGCATGCATCTCATGTGCAGATGGGATTGTTTCTCCTTCCCAAAACACTTTTAACAAGATGATACCACCATCTGATGATGCCAGGAGGCAAGACTGGGCATGCCCCCCTGCCCTAGCAAAGGGATGTTCATCTGCTGTGACCTATGCTGAGAAGCAGACAGCAAACCCACCCAAGTGTGTCCAGGCAGATTTATCTTCTGTACAAGTGGAGCTTGAGACAGGAATGGTTTGTTTTAATTAGGGACAGGAATGATTTGTATTAACCAGGAGGGATGTAACCTGGTGGGATTGGCTGTTTCTGTACTGATTGGGGTTCTTATGGCATGATGCCTTGGTTGGGTGCTGGTGGGGCTGGACCCTGCTTGACTGTGGGAAAGCCTCTAATTGCATAAAGCAGCAATAACTTGGGTGTCTGAAGGCTCAGCAGGGTGCAAGTGTCAGGTCCAAGGGTCTGTAAAGCAGCCAGAAGGGCAGCAGGGGTGGGAAAACCGGGTGCTTACAATGAGAGCTCATCCTCCACAGGTCCAGAGCCCATCCACAGGGTGTCCTCACTCCCAAGGAGCTGGGATGCCTTGCAAGAGAAGTCATGGTCTCCTCCCTTTCCCAAAGCTGTTGCCTCTATTACACCCAAAATTGGGTATGGGACTAATAGGAGTGAGTTTGGGAGGGGCAGGGGAGGGAGACTGGGGGTTTGAAGAGCTGCTGCCTGGGTGCTGGTGATGCTCGGGGGCATTGCATCAGGGGGATGAGGCTGCTGGAGGGGGCTTCTTTCAGCTGGTTGGGGAGCAAGCTGAGATTTGGGGTCTCACAAACCATCTCAAAACCCTCCAGAGCTGTCTTGTGCTCAAGGAATTGCCATGTACCTGTTGTTGGAAACAGCACCGAGCACCCTTGCATGGGTGGGCATTTGCAAAATCCCCCCTGGCCTCGAGATAGGGAGGCTGCAGCCACTCCTGGAGAAGCTGTTGTCATGTGAAATATCTTTATTTCTGAGTATTCAATTATTTCCCTCACCTCTGGACAATGTATTCAGCCATGGGGCTTGAACAAGGTGCTGCTTTGCATCCCACCACAGGTTACCTTCTTTTGGAGACGCTTCCCCAAGATGAGGTTGATTTTCCAGCCTCCTCCTGGCAGTGTTTCCAAAACCATGCACTGAAACAGCAACACTGCCACCAGCAATGAAATATTGCATCATCCTTTCCTAATGTCCCCTTGAAAGCAGCAACTCCTGGTCCCAGGTAGGGCAGCTCTGTGGGTACCAGCGTGGGAGCTTTGCTCTGCTCCCTCCTTGCTCAACAGCAAAGGATTTCAGCCTAAATCTGTGGCTCCTCGTGCCATCACTTGCTCCCTGCTCTGGTGGGTTCATGAACAGTGTTTGGCTCAGGAATTATATCCTCCTGAGACAGGGTGACTCCAAACAAGGGCTGGTTGTTCCCAGCTAGGGACTGGAGAGGAATAAGCTTTTTATTTTGGACCAACACCCAGTCATCTGTGAAAATCCAGCAGTGTTTCAGCTCTCCATCCATTAGCTAGCTTAGGCCAAAAGCTGCTTGAAAAGGGTGCAAACACCTGTATTGACAGATGCGTCAGACACCCCATCCATGCGTTACACTGCATCGCAGCCTCCACACGCAGGAGAACGCAGCTTCTCCATCCCTTTGCAGCCCCTATTTGCTTTTCAATCCTATTCAGTATCAAAACCTGGGCAATATATTCTTTATTTTAATGGGGTTTTTTAGCTACAAAGTGTTTTCTATTCTAATGCCTCTTTATATAAACCCATAAAGGTGCCACTTTTGACAGCCTGACAAAATAAATCCGTAGCTTGATGCATTAATATGAGGGCTGTGAAGCGTGCTGCTTGCCTTCCTTCTCTTCCCAGCTGCACTCAGTCCTTTATTTAAGGTCAAAACAGAGATTTATTGGATTGCCCTAAATATAACCTGTGCTAGCAACATCTCCGTGCCTTGCTTGCTCTTTGCCTACAACCAGGAACCTGCTTTTATCCGTGTTCTTCGAAGGCTGAGTCAACATCACCATAATTATTCCATTGCAACAGGGAACCTGGTTGGTTTTCTCCTGCTGGGACTTGTGGGGTGCGATCGTGTCTGGTGCTGGGCTGGCCATGAGGGTACAGGAATGATGAGGGGAATGCTGGAAAGGGGCTCAGCTCAGTCTTAGGCAGTGTTTGGGAAGCCATGAGTGCACGTTCCCTTAGCCTAGAGGTCATTTCCAGACACAGTTTATTCCCCTTTGAGGCTTTCTGGTGGGCTCTGTTCTGCTGGTGCTTCTCCAGGAGGCACCTCTGGGGCTCTAAGGGCAAAGCATCCCTTCCATTTCCCATCATGACAGTGCAGGGATGTTCCCTTGCCCTTGTACCCGCAGTCCTTGTCTGGTCTATCCTGGCTTGGGCATTTTGGGAGGCTTCTTGGGACATCTCTGATGATCATGAGATCAGTTGGGCTTAAGAGAGTTGGGCTTGTTCAGTCTGGAGAAGAGAAGATGCAGGGGAGACCTTAGAGCAGCCTTCCAACACTTCCAATCCCACCAATAAAGTGGGTTTATGGGAATAACGTTAAACCAAGCTTTGCTTGGAGTGGGGAAAACCAGTCCCAGCTGTCTGATGGGGCTAACTGTATACAAATCCAGGAAGTCTGAATTTCCTTGCCTGCTTCTCCCTGCACACATCTCCGGGCCTGAAATGGCTCTGTGCAGAAGAGGCCCCTTTTCTCTGGGTGCTCAGGAGTGGGTGCTCGAGGATGTTATTCCACCAAGAACAGCAGTTTCTTGTAGCTGTTAAAGAAATCTCTGTATTCCTGTGCATGCGGGAAGCAGCTGCCCATCCCTGGAAAGGGCTTTACCACGACGTGCTGCCCGGCGCAGCCGGAGGGGAGTTATTTATAGACCAGTTTATTTTTGCTTTCTCACATCCCTATGTTTTCCTTCCTGCTTGCTTGTGATATTCATGGATCATCTCATTAGCAGAAAGAAATCTCCCCCTCCAACCACTACAGCCCACAGGCGAGAGCTGAGGGGGAAACTGAGGCAGCAGCATGATGTTCTGGGTTAACACTCTGGTTTTCCTCTGCATCAACCATTGGTCTGGCCAGCTGGCTGGGAGCAGTACTGCTTAATGTCCTCATCAATGGCATAGTCATTGAGGGCACCCTCAGCACATTTGCAGGTGACACCAAGCTGTGTGGTGTGGTTGACATGCCTGAGAGACAGGATGCCATCCAGAGGGACCTGGATGAGCTCTAAGTGGGCCCATGAGAACCTCATGAGGTTCAACAAGGCCAAGTGGAAGTTCCTGCCCCTGGGTTGGGGCAATCCCCAGCACAGACACAGACTGGGGCAGACTGGATGGAGCAGCCCTGAGGAGAAGGACTTGGGGTGCTGGGTGAGGAGCAATTCCCCATGACCCAGCTTCAGTGTGTGCTTGAGTCCAGACCCCACCCCCCCGTGTGCTGGGTGCACCCCCAGAGCGTGAGCAGCAGCTTAGGGAGGGGATCCTGCCCCTCTGCTGCGCTCTGGGGAGCTATGAGAGGCCTGGATGTGGACTCTAGTGGCAGGGGGCCCTGCCTGTGGCAGGGGGTTGGACTAGGTGAGCTTTAAAGGTTCCTTCCAACCCAAACCATTCTATTAGTCAATGATTCTTGAGTTGCCTCTTCATGCAACTGTCCGGGTCAGAAAAGAAAGGGAGAAATCCAGCACCCTTTGACAATGGGAGGTGGTAACTCCAAAGAGCGCTTCCATCAGAGCTGCTAATAGATTCTCTCTTAGGTAATGAGTGCTGGAGACAGTTAACATTCATCTTAATTAGTCTTGAGCAAGAGCGAAAGTGATCTTGGTGATGCTTGGAGTGCTGCATAATGGATAGCACGGAACAGCATCCAAGTGATCGGCCCAGTGGAAATGAAAGGACTGGAAAAGCGCCGGGTTTGCTGCATGCAGGCAAATGCCAAGTTGTTTTTGCTGGTGTTCAATGAGACAAAGCCCTGGGTAAGCTCCTCACGTCAGCTCCTGGGGGTTCCCAGTCCCGGCCTCCACCGGTGGCAGCGGGGGGAGGGTGGTAAAGCCCCAGCCACCCAGGAGGTCCCTCAAAAGACAAAGTCTATCAGTGTTCTAACGCAATTGCAATGGCTCAAGCCACCCACGAGGGTGATGGATTGCAGAAACAAACAGATTTTAGGATTCTGGGTGTTCCTTCTGTGGTAAAAAGGAAAAAGGGGGATTTTCACACTTATTGATCCTTCCAAAGGCTCCTGGGTCTCACTTAGGCTGTAATGAAAGGAGGAGGGGGAGATCAACAGCTTTCTGGGAGGCACCAATGGCTCTTGCTGGATGGCAGCGTTGTTTGCAAGCGGGTTAGCAGGTCTCAAAGGCAGGAGAAGAGGAGGTTTGAGCCAGAGCCTTTGTGCTTTGAGCTCTTGCTGACTTGCGTGGGGGATTTGGTGCAGCTTTTCTAAGAAGATTACTTGGTTTTTAGTTAAAAGCTCCAACGTGGCACCAGGAGACTGTGCAAAGACCCTGGGATTTGCTCCCTGAGATGCTCCAGGCACGGTTTTGTCCCCTCTCATCGCAGTGTGATGCCAGAGCAGCTCTGGATTTAGAGCTTGACCGGGAGCCAACTGAATGGCTGCTGGTGATCTCCCCCTGGGCTGTGTGGCCGTGATTTATGTCTCTGTTCTGATGTGCCAGGAAGACCAAGGAGAACATTGAAGAACATTAGGAATTTAGTTTGACCATGGCAGGACTATATAAAGAGAATTAATTTGTTGAAGGTGCCTTTCAGTAGAGAAACTTGGAGTGTTTCTGTTGGAGTGGGAGCATCTCACAAACCCTTCCCTGGAGCTGGTGGTTAGTGGGGGGAGCTCTTCTTATGTGAGATACCAGAGATGAAAGGAGAGTTTGCTCTTTTCCCTGGCAAAGCAAACTGGCTTCAATAACAGGGAACACATTGCCTGCCGTGAATTAATAAGGGAAGGTGTGGGAGCAAGGGATGGGAAGAATATCCCAAATGCTGTGGCTGTGTCTTACAGGTTAACTTTCTTGCACCAAATGAACTGTTTGGGTTTATTTTGATTTATAATGTATTTCTATGCTGGCTTTTGGCAACATCTAATGTTTGATTCTGCTGCTGGGAGGAACAAGCTCAGCTCCTCACAGGGAATCCTCTCCCATCCCTGGATCCTATTCCCTGTGGGCACGGGGAATCTCTGAGCAAAGCTCAGCTTTAAGCGCTCGGCTCTTCCAAGCCTCTCCCTGTGCCAAACCTCCTGACATTTATAGTGTCCCAGCTCAGCTGTGGAGGATTTAGGGCTTGTAAATCTGAATACTCAGGGAGCCAGGGGCTGAGAGGATGTTTAACGCGATTTGAAGGATGGAAGTAAAGGGGAAGCTCTTCAGATGAAACAGATTGAGGCTGTTTGGGTTTTCCCCCTGTGGGTGCTCTGTGGGGCCAGGACTGGCTGCTCAAGCCAGTGAGGGCTGCTTGCAGCCAGCCTGTCCTCTCCAGGGAGCCACGTTGACCAATCGAGCTTTAATGAACACCAAATTGCCTTTTCCTCCTCACTGCAATCCAACAATCTCAAGGTACAACCTATCAGCCTTCTTTCATGCGTGGAAAGTTAAGTAGGAGCTCTAAATCCTGCTCAACAGGAGGGAAACTGAGGCACGGTGCTGCCACATTGCTTCCCTGGAGCAATGCATCTGGGTGTTTCCAAGATGCCTTTCAGCTCTGGCCCTTCTCTCCCCACTTGCAGGTGTAATTTGGGAGCAGGTCCTCCCTCCTCTAACCCTCCCCATGCCAAAGCAACCACTTTAGGAGCAAAAGCATCACCTTCAGCCCTGTTGTTTTCCCTCCTGTTAATTTTGTTGCGTTTCCCCTTTCCTAGCAGTTAAATAATGGAGCTCGTAGATCATATAATAAATAGGTATTGACTTCATGCCACAGGCTGGATCAGAATTGATTGACCCGTGGGAATACACTCCTTTGCAATCAATATGAGGCCATCAGGCTGGATAAATCTTGATAATGACTGACAACAGCAAAGTCGATAGGTGTATTAATATGTACATTAAGCAAGTATATATCTTCCGCCTGGAGACAGCGTTCCAGGGTGGGATGGGCTGGGGAAGAGACCGAAATATCCCGAGCAAAGAGGATGACAGGGATGGGGAAAAACAGCGGCTTGATCCTCTGCAAGGGTGTTTGATGTTGAAGTAAGAGCTGGCTGCTTCAGTGCTGGCTGAGCGGTTCTTACCCGCTGCAGCGTCAAACCCCCACCGGTGGCTGTGTTAACAGCACCTTAATGTGCTCCTCCGACAGGGGATGCTCGAGGGGGTATGTTCTCCTCTGTGTTTCAAAAGTGTTTCAAAGTGCCATGGAAATGGTACTATTCCGGCCATGGCTTCTTGAGGAATGTATTTAATGCAGCAGGACTCACACGTCACTCGAGCAGAAGGGATTTAAGTGGGTGTTTCAGGGAAAGCCTATGATTAAGTGTCCTGCTGAGAGATGGTCCCACAAACTCTTTCTGCTCCTGCCAGTTCTTCCCTTTGCTTATTGAGTGATGTCTCAGCACAGTTCCTTATTTTTCTGGAGTATCCTTAATGCCAGGGATGTTCTTTGGAGCTGGGCAGGGCTGTTTGCTGGTGGTGGAGAACCTGTGTGCTGGCATCCTCCTGCCTGGCCAAAGAGGAGGGAATTAGATCCCTCCTGTGATTAATAATGATTAATAATAATCAGTATTACCATTCCAAAGTAAAGTTGGGTTCTAGTCAAGCAGAAATCTCCATCAAAAGACTTGCTTCTTCCTTCTCTTCAGAAGAAGGTGGGTTTTTTAAGCATCTTTTCCTTCCTCAAGCTCAGAATAGCAGGAGGATCAGGGTGCAGGGAATGTATTAGGCTCCTTCAGAGGCATGGAGAAGCCTAAGCACCTTTGCACATCCCCACAGACCCATCCAGCCCTCTCACCCTTTCCAAAGGCATCAAGTGCCACCCGAAGCATTGAGTGTTTTTGGATGACTTGTTTGCAGCCACCGCTCTAGATAAGCTGCTGGGGCCGGCGGCTGCTTTGCATTCACCTGTCTCATAGCTCTTTCCTGCAGCTGTGGAAGAGCTCGTCTCTCTGACACTATCTCCTTCAAATAAAAATGCATGGAGTTGGCTTTTTCTAAATAACTTGGTTTCCTTTTTTTCCGACGCGACGATGGAATTGGAGCTACTTTTGGGGGAGGCTGATCCCCCTCCTCCTCCTTCTCCTCCTCCTCCTTCAGCCCTTGTGGTTTGGAGGCTCTGGCTGTAGTTATCTCGTGTGCCAGCTGCTGGGAGCTCAAATGTGCTGCCTAAGTAATATCCATCAAAGGACGGTGCTTCCATGTGCTGGAGATAGTGAGAGGGGGAGAGGGAAGCGTCCTGAGCATTGTGTCTTCAGGGCTTTTCTATGTCCCCACATTCATTTTGCACTGGAGAGCCTCCTCCATGCAAAGTGGGAGCTGGGTCGCTGCAAGCTCTGTGCTGGGGATGTTGGATTTGCTTTATGTGTCCCTGCCTCCCCGTTGAGGTTGTTTTGGGAGACTTGTGTAAGGGGTCAGCTTGGAAGTGGAGTTTGATGGGAAAACTATTTTCACCCAGCAGGGCTGGGCTTTAATGGTGCTGATGCTCAGCATCAGGTCTGCAGGCTCCTGGTCCAGCATTTCACGGCACTGTGCTGCCACAAAGCTTTTGGCTGCTGCTGTCCACCCTGCTTGTGGTCCAGTGAGGATGGATGATGTTCCTTGGGATCTGGGGAGGAAGGAAACCACATGTTGCTGTTGTTGAAAGTGATGGGAGTGGAGGGGAAGGTATCTCCCTGCTTGCAGTGGGCACAGCAAAGAGGAAGGATATGAAAGTTGTAGTCCTGGGGCCAAGAAGCTTCCATGATAAATCTCAGGGCACCGTGTATGTGTGTCTCAGAGAAGGACTGCTTCACTTCACCTGGAGGTTTTGGTGGTGATTTGAATCCCAGTGAAACCAGTCCTGAGCATCCCTCAGTGGGGCGTTGGGCTGTGACAGCACTGCATGGTGATGGCATCCCAGTGGGAATAGCTGGCCATGAACCAGCCAAGCCTTCCACCCCCCAAGCTTTTAATTAGAGGAAAATAGCTATATTTTTATGTGTGTGT
>NW_009945544.1:0-17527 GCF_000696875.1 Nestor notabilis
ACAATTTATATATAATGTATATATATAAAATAACCAAAATCTGATCTCTTCAGGGAATTACTAGGATAAAGTATGTAAGTATATATAATGAACTTTAGCTTAAAATTTTATTTGAATAAATGCATTTGAAGGAAAAACATTCTCTTTCTTTGCCCAGTCTTAATGAGTATATGAAGGCACTGGAGCCTGTGTGACTCAACAGTCTACAAAACCAGCGAAGAATAAGGACTGTCAGCTATTACCAACTCTCAGTAGGCTCAGCTGAACCAGAGCTCTACAGGGGGAAGACAAGGGAGCTTATTACCCATCCCCTGAGCCATTCACTTTTCCCTAGAGAGGCTTTTTGACATCAGGGGCTTAACTGAAACATATGAATTAGAGTGGAAATTGAAAGTATTCAAATATAAATTAATTTATACCCAAGGGTTATCCATGCCAACTAGCAATAAATATGCTGGAAGTAAAAAAGGCTAATTTGAATGAATATGAGTGGGCAAAAAGCAATCAAGGGCAAGAAAGAGGCATATGCAAAGTATAAAACATCAGATAGAGCAGAAAGGATTGAAAAGATTACAGCAGAAAATTTATGTAATGAAAATAAGGACATTGTGAAAATGTGGGAACCATGTTTCTGTGTCTTGATGCTAAACTATGTTGCCGCCTTCTGGGAAGTTTCAATCTTCTGGGACCTCCAAGATCTCGCCATGACCATGTGAAAAATAAAATTAGATTATTGTGGATGTTTCTTTACAATACTAAGTTGGAAAAAAAATGGTCTCCTAGACCTTGTCACTAGTTGTGAAGTGGATAAGGAACAGTCTGGATGGCCACATGCAAAGAAAGGGTGATTGATGCAAGGTTGACAAAGAGAAGGGTTGTTGAGATACAATGCAAAGACCCATCCAAAAAGGAGGTACTAATAAATCCTGTCAATTCCCTTCAGTGGTCATGTAAAAGTCTGGCTGGCATCCTATCCGATGTTTTTTGTATACAGGCGTGATGGTTTCACTGGCCATATTGTCTTTGCATGGTCAAGGGAAACCACTAATGTCTCCATTGTAAAGCTGTCCATTGTGGTTTGGCCTCTACTGATTTTGGGTCCTGTGGTACATAGCAGATTATTTACAATGACAGAAGTGTGCAATGACAGAGATGTCATTGCACAGGAGCAAAAGAAGAAGGTGCAGTTTTTAGCACTTTGCCTGTTTTTATCCCAAGGCAATTGGTTACATGTTTTCATGAGCAGTAAATTTGTACTTAAAACACAGAAAAATTAAAAAGAACAAGAATAGAAAATTGGAGTGGAGTTGAGGAACAATGTGGAGAGATGCTAGGGCTAAAATTAGAAGTATTTTGCCTTTACTATGATAAATCAGCTATGACCTTGTATGAGCTTTTTTCACTGCCCTTTAAAAACTGAAAATATTTCTATTCATATTGTTTTGTATTTTAAGAAAGCACAACAACTATGTTTTGGGCCGAAACTACTTGTCTGTGTCTGGTTAATTAACCTATAGACTTTCTCAATATTCCCCACAGATTTTGTCCCTGGCTTTGATTAATTTAATTAAAGATTGCCAGCCTTTACTAACCCAAGTGGCACCATGTCTAACATGAGGAATAAAAGGGTTTTTTTGAAGAAGTAATAGGAACAGCTGATGGACACAAACATGCAGAATAGTTTTCCCATTTTTTAACAGTGGTTTTGAATAATCTGCTGTGGAACACAAGTGGCCTGTATTTGAGCAGATGTGCAATTACAGACAAATGCAGCAGGTAGAAAACAAGAAATTTAGCAAGAAATGTCTGGATCAGTAGTCAAAATGTCATTGTTAATTGCTGTACCTCCAGCATAATTTCAGCATATTAAATCCTAGCTTTTTCCTTAGGTTCAGACACTGGCCAGGATTTGACAGTCTGTTCACATGAGGATCTGCTCCAATTCGCAGTGGAGAAGCCTTCCTAGGAAATACTAATTTACTGGATGCACCTTGAAGTAAATCAGAAGACCTGTTATTTATTCCTGGTGCCACTACTGTTCTACTACATGACTTCGGGAAAGTTTTTTTCTTTTCTGTACTTTCTTTTTTTCATCAATTATCTCCTCCTTTACTCAGATTGTCCCTTATGATGTCTCCATGTAAATTGCCATGTCACACTAGAAGGCCCTTTCCTTGCTTGAGGAGTGTAGTGAGTTATTTCTTCACAATTCCCAGACTTCTCTTCTTTCCAGGATTACATGCATGGTAGCATTTGGCTCCTGGCAGCACAATCGATGCTAAGGAGGAGACAAGACAGGATCTACATCTTCTGTCCTGCATCCAAACAATGTTAGAGCAGTCAACGAGGAAGTTAAAGTTGCCAAGTCATCCAAAATACTGATAGCATTTTCAGTTACAAGGGTAGCAACCTGGAATCTCCTTTTTTTTTCTGATAGTCTCCTCTTACTCATGTTTCTCAGGAGCTGATTTTGCATCACCCAGGCCACTTCTGGCTCTGCAAGTCCTCACTGAGGTGGTTTCTAGCACCAGTGACAGACTGTGTTTGACATGGATGGGCTAGCAGACCTCTCAAGATGCCTGATATGCTCTGCTGTGTTTGGCTTTTATTAGTCCTTGTTCTGGACTCAGCTGGGATAGAGTTAATCCTTATTTTCTCCCCTTCATCCCTCTTGCTTCCCCCCTTTATTTTCAGACAAGCAAATGCAGACAGAACGGAAGCAAATTGTTCAAAGCCCATTTGAACACAGCACGTTAATTTTAGGATTGTTAGCCACATGCTTACATGCCTGGCTTTCTGCAGAGGGCTTGAGCTGTGCAGCAAATGAGCCCAGCCATATTTTTATTCAGTTCTCTCACTGTTTCCTGCCAGGAGGCTCAGGGGGGCTGAGGATTCATGCTGTGCTTCCCACCCCAGCCCAACTGTGTGCCCATTTCAGCTGGCCTCCTGCATCAACCTATCTGCACCTGTGTTTTCCTGGGTTTGGAGAACAGTGTGAGTGTAGTCAGCCAACTGCTGGCACTGAGGATGTCACAATTTTGTTAGTCTTAATCAATGAAGCTTTAATAAGCATGCTTTTCTGTCTTTGCCTCACTCCTGCAGCTTAACTCCACAGTGCAGCAGCTCACACAGTGCCTGTACTTCCTGTGGATACCCTGCCATGTAAGTGTGTCATGTTTTTGTCTCTTTGCCTCCAGGTTAAGTTGGGGTGAAGAAGATGCTCTGAAGACAGATGCAATATTCCAGCTGTGTGGAGTGAATGCAAAGAGAGAAATGAGTTACAGTATCATCCCATACCTATGTTTTGGGAGTTAGGTTCAATCTGCTCACTGTTCTTTTCTTCCCTACATGCTTCCCAAGGGTAAATACGATACGCACATTTAAGCCGACCCCATCCAAAGAGGCTTTCTTTCATTGCTATTGCTTCCTTTGACACTTTAAAAATTTGAGTAAAGACTTTTTCTTATCTTAAGTAAGAAAAGCCTGCTGTTTTCTTTTTTTGTTTCCATCAAGATATTATTGAATAAACTTGGAGATGCACTCGGAAAACATCCCCAGGCACTGCTGACAAATTCAAGCGTGAAAGCAGTTCTGTCCAGTTCCTATAGTTCTGATCCCCATCTCATACATGCTGTGCAAACCCTGTTGAATTCCCTACTGGCACATGCCACTCCTTGGACTCCTGACCAACTCTGGATCCATCCCTGTAGCTAGGTTTTTTCAAGAAAGCTGCTGCAGCCCCAAAGGAGAAACAAAGGAAATGAGGGAGTTAGGCCAACTGTAAAACTTGTCTCCTTCTTTCTTCTAACTTCAACAACAGCAGCAGGGATAAAGAGATGAAATCACATTGCCCCACCTTCTTCTCTCTATTCCCACCCCTCCCTTATATCTCTGGCAGCTGAAATAGAAGACAAATCTGTCATTAAATATTTGTAGATGCTCAGTTATCTGATGGCAGCTGTTTTCTAACTGTATTGGGATGCAGAGCACAGGTGCTTGTAGGAGCTACACAAGTTTTTTGTGGTTTTTTCAGTTTGGGCTTTTTTCTTTCTTTCTTTCACCCTAATCTTCCCTTCGTCTTTTATTCACTGGGCGAGAAAATGAGAGACAACTTTGATGTTACATGCTGCTCATTACACAGTAATCTTTTTCTCCCAAAAAGCCCTTAGAGTAGGTAATCATTGCTTTTTGCTTTAATGAGTGTTAACTAACCAACTGGTCATTACTAACAGGTAATTACTAGTTAGGAAAAGGGGAGGAGCTGGTAATACTGGCAAGGTACTGTGGTTTGCAGTGAATATCAAGAAACTGAGATTCTTGAATACAAATTCCTATAATGAAATTTAAGTAATCAGTCCCATAATTTCTCCTATTAGCTTTAGCTAGACTAGAAAAGGTCAATGCCCTGGCAAGCAATGATTCACAAATAACAGGTGCAGCCAGCTTCTATTATGCTGCCATGGAACACTGCTCTGTCACTTTTATTTACTGAATCAATCCACCAATGTCCAGCAGGAGAACAACAGTTAAATGGCCATTAATTGTAGGCTGATGTGCAGATGAAACAAATCTCCAAAGGGACTGTAAACCTTTGTTCTTTAGCCTCCTCCAGCTCACGTAATGGGATTAGCAGTAAATCACTCAATGCTTCATCTTCTTATTAAAAATTTACCATACTGATCATCCCAGGTGACTTACATCCAATGAGGGCACCATTTTCTTTTTCTTTTCTTTTTTTATTTTTTTTTTCAATTTTCAGTGCAGTCATTTAAGACTTCCATTGTGAAACAAACAATTAACACATAGGAGCTAGTAATGTGCATGGTGCATATTTGATTGCCTTGTTTGGTGTTTCAGGGGTAGGAACTGTGAAAGGTTGTTTTAGAAAAATCTTTCCAGAAACCAATTTTATCTCTTTTTATTATAGGTTTTGATTTGTTTAGTTTTGTTCATAGTGTTCCTCCTGATGCACAGTTCTAAGGATGTGTATTCGCTCTTCAGAGATAGGAATGACTGAATTACTGAAAGTTGGTGCAATGGCAGTTCAAATTACTTCCAGAGATCTCCCCAAAGCAAAGGCCTTTCACTGACGCTGTGTATCCTTCACAGAATAATGAATCCTTAAGATGACCACAGTCTTGGAGGGTTTTGGTTTTGACCCTTGGAAATAGAGTAAAAGTGTGTTGCATGGATGCAGCAACAGCCCTCTCAAATAGAAACTGAGAGGTGGTGAGCAGCTATGACACCCCCGCTTGCTTCCCGGATTAGAATAGAAAGAAAGAAATGGAAGCTGTGGTACATGGGACCTCAGGGGCTTTATTTAATTATCCTTATTGAGACAGTTACATTTGCAAAGCAAGAAGAAGTGCCTATCTGAGTGTGACAGGCACCACTGACAAACACAATATATCAGCACAAAAAGAGCAACCACATAACGTACTATATTTCTAGGTAATCACACAGCTGAAACAAGCAACTAAATTTCCCATCTCCCTTACCTAGTGTATCATCCCTAATGATGGTTGTTTCTTTAGCAATCTTTCCAAAGAGAAGCATTTTGAATTAGGCCCTCATCCAAAGCTCAGTGTAATCAAGAAAACTAGCACCAGTATATTAACCTAAGACTAATATGTAGTCAGAGAAATCATCTTCTTCTTCCTACCCTTCCTCCTGTTTAAGCATTCACAACCCCGAAAATAGGGTTCGTGTTATGTTTGTTTATTGTAACCACTAGCACTGTTTTACTTGAAACATCGCTCCTTTTTATGCATGATCTATAGTTATAAACTTTGTATCTCCTTATATTAAAGCACTCCTTTTTTAACTGGATACAAATTTTGTGTGATTCAGATAATCTTGTCTGCCTGTCCTGGTTTCAGCTGGGATAAAGTTAATTTCTTCCTTGTAGCTGGTGCAGTGCTGTGTTTTGGCTTTAGTCTGAGAACAGTGCTGGTAACACACTGATGTTTTAGTTGTTGCTCAGTAGCACTTACCCTGATCAAGGACTTTTCAGTCTCATGCTCTGCCAGTGAGGAGGAGCACAGGAATTTAGGAAAGAGCAGAGACAGGACACCTGACTCAAACTAGCCAAAGGGGTATTCCATACCACAGCACGTCATGCCCAGTATATAAACTGGAGGGAGTTACCCAGAAGAGACCAATCACTGCTCAGGTCAGGCTTGCTCTTGGCCAGCGGGTGGTGAGCAATTGTGTTGTGCATCACTTGTGGTTCTTCGGTACTTTATGCCAATTATTCAACTGTTCCTGTCTCAGATGATGGGTTTTACCATTTCCCAATTTTCCTCTCTATTGCACTGCATGTGGAAGAGCAAGCAAAATGGCTGTCTGGTGTTTAGTTGCCAGCTGGGGTTAAACCACAAATGTCTCATTTTCTTTCATGTTTTCGTAGTAATCTATGAAAATCTGTGTGGACTCCAAATACTCTTTCTACAATCTTCAATTTGAAGGCTGTTAGAACAGTTCAACTTGACCCTTTTGGTCCTGTCTTGATTTTAGAACTCTGCTTCTCAGAGAGTTTGCCAGGTGAGAGAAATTGTTGACATCTCTGGTTTAAACTAAGAGTTTCTTTTAATTTGTTATGACTGGTCAGACGAACCTTCATATATAGCCTCCAAAGTTACTTCCTTTCTGAAAATGTGAACCTATGGACAGTCCACTTACATTCTTTCACCAGTGTTTTCCCATTGATGGTGGTTATAATTAAGTTCTTCTGTTCTTATCCAATTCACTGTGTGATTTATTAGTATTTCAGCATTTCATGAGTCTGAAATGTTATGATAAGTCACTTAAGAACAGATCCTGATGTCTGTCTCTAACTCTCTCTTCAGCCAGATGGAGACAGTGAGCCAGCCAGATTTCTGGGTCTCCTCTCTGGCTTCCTGTAAAATGGGGAAAGAAATACATTTCTGCCTCTCAAGTGTATTGTGACAAACGTGTGATATTCTAATCATAGACTCACAAGCACCCAGAAAAGTTGTAAATCTGACTTAGAAATAAAGTTTTTCTACTAATTGCAATGATTTTAAATGGGTAATTAACGAAATTGGTACATCTTTAGCAAGTCTAGACAACCTACCACTTTTCAAACTAGGTTGAAAGACAGCTATTATGTTTACAAGTAAACATAAATACACATATTTAGTCTTTTGTAAATGGCAAAGCAAACCTTAAGTCATGTTATTAACTTGATCTAAATGTAAAAGTGGGTGATATTAAGACTATTTCCTATAGCAAGATTCATTTTATGAAGCAAACTCAAATACAAGTACACTATCAACCTTTAGCAATGATCAGACCATGTTAAAGGTAAAATGAGTTTAAGTATAACCAAAAAAAAGAGTCAAGCACTCTCATGTGCTTCACATGAAGGACAAACATGAGCTGAGAATAATTGAAGTACAGGTTGTTTTTTCTCTGTGTGAAATAAAAGAAGTAATAGTATTTACAGTTTTAATTGAAATTATTTCGTATTGATAATGGTGAAGCAATATATTTATAAAATATCATTACTAAAATTTGAATGTGGCATACAGTCAAAATATATTTTTAATGCACATTAAAGATAAATTACTCAAAACTTTGAAATGAATGCATTTGTTCTGCCAGAAGAAAACATCCATATGACTAAAAAAAGTGTCAGTTTCAGTGAGCATACTATTTCTTCCAACTAAATGTAGGAAGAACCAGTGTAGAGGTCTCTAGCTGACCTACTCAACTCAGGATTCCTCTCTCATCAATGGAGAGAAAGGCTTCCATATTGCATGATTCATCTCATCTTGAAGTAACAATCTAAATTATATCTAAAAACCATTTAGATTATGCCATAAAAGTGTCTATTCATGTTCATGGATTGCAAACAGAGACTTAAGTTACTTTCTTCTGGTCAGCTAAACTGGAATTTATACTTTAGTTACATGAAACCCTTTGAAGTTGCTAAGTTTAATAATTTTCAACCCCAGATGTTCCAAGATAATGTCTGCAGTACCCAATTTCCCCAGTTTTCTTTGGAGGCTGATGTTTCAATTAAAAACTATTAAAGAATCATGAAACAATAGACGTGTAAGCTGGGATGTAACTCTGGAGGTCCCTCATTGAACCTTCTGCCCATAGTGGGGTTGTTGTCATCATTAAACGAGAACATAAATGACACTTTCTAGGTGAATGATGAAAACTTTCAAGGAAGGAGAGTAAGAAACCCCTCTGGATAACCTGGTGTAGTGGCTTTCTACCATCTGGATGAAGCAGGCTTTCCAGAAGTTCAGCCTGCCCTCTAGTCCCAGCATGCAAGCAAGCAAATGAAGAAATAAGCAAGTAGATAGAAAGATAAAGCTGATTGTATTTCTTATTTATTTTTTGTCACAACAAGGACTTTGGCTTTGTCCTTTTTACAACTCACCTCCAGCAGCTGTAGCTGCTACAGTTTTGCAAGATTTCTTCCAATATACAGAAATACAGATCTGAAGGCACAACAGCACATTGCAAGTGTTGCCTGTAGCAGACTTACTACATTCTGTTCTCTCTCTTCCTCCTCTTCTTTCTCCCTCCATTTTCTTCCTTTTTAATACATTCAATTACTCCTCTTTTAAATATTGAGTGTGCAACTATTCTTAAGAAGTTTCACAACCATGGCACATCAAATGCCTTATTTTTTAGTGCAGTATTTTTGCGACCAACACACACTTGTTCAGAAGCTTCAACATCACCTCAGCAGTGAGACACATGGATAGGCTTCCTTGGTCTGTAATAGGCTTCCTGTGTGAACTCAGGAAAATCAGCTGAACTCCCTTTGTCTCCCATCTCCCTCTGTGAAAAAAGAATGATCAGTTTGACCTACTAAGGCAACTGTAAGGTTAAACACATTGGTAACTATAGGTCTGCATAAGATGATTTTGTTTGGTTGATTTGCTTTTGATATAGGTTGATTTGTTAAAGAGAACTTTTGAAATCACTCTTGTGATCAAACATATTTTTATGACATTTCATAAAGTTAGCTAGTGCTTAAAAATAGAAAAGGGTAATAATGATTAATTATCCTTTTTTACTTCTTTGCTAATTTCCACTCTTCTGTAGCTGTATGTAGCGCTTTGCTGAGACACAAGAAAGCCAGACCCCTACTCTGTGGCAGTTCCCTTCTGAATTGGACAGGTAACATGACAAGTAATTACTTTCTAACAACAACTTTTTCTCCTGGGCTTCTCTTTGTATTTTTCAGTAGTGGCACCCATTAAGAAGTGAGGCATAGATGTTCTTTAAAGCTTGGATCACATAAAGCAGCTAAGACAGGTTTGGGAGGATCCTCTGCTCCTGGAAATTCTTGTGTCATTGTCACAGGCAGTACATGAAACATCCATCAACTTCATATCATAAACAATATTCTCCTTCTTTGAAAAGCTGGTCCTAAGGGTTTGCAGCATGTGTCCCAGAAGACTAATGATGAGTGCTGTTTTTTTGATTGATAGAAACTAGCTTTTTTCTTGAAATCATACATGACCAACCACAAAAAAAAAAAATAAAAAAATCCGCCACTGCTTAAGCACTGAGGCAGAAGCAGAAGGGACTACTTTTGATTTTCAAAAGCAGGGAGAGAAAACAGGGCACCCAGTACAGCAGGGGTGGTCATATTTTACCAAAATACTTTGAGGATCATACTGGCAAATTGCCAAGAGCTGAAGGGCTGCATTGAATTTGCATTAAATGGAGCAGATGGCATCAGCTGCCCTCAACTTTAATGTTGAAATGTGGCCTACAGAGCAAATCTGTACAAAACTTTTCTAATTAAATCTAAAACAACATGCCTCATCTATTCCCCAGTAACACAGGCTTTCTGGTGGCATTTCTGCAATTCTGCTTCTAGCCCCAGCCAAGAAAGACAACGGCAGAAGTGCAGAGAAATGAAAAATAAGAACACATACACAGACACAGAGTTTTGTCCAAAGTGGTTTTGAAGCACCAAATGAGAATGAGAGGACTAGAATTGATCTCCATCAATCTTTACAAGGTAGCATTCTTTGTAACAGAAATGTGTTATTGCATTTATTAAATGTGAACTTCTGGACATCCAAGCAGCGGTACCAGTGAAGTCTGGTTGGAGGTAGTACAAGAAGAGCCATGTTTCAAAACAGCTCTAACACTGACAAGGTAAACTCAGAGAAGCCAGCTAAGGTTAATACTTTCAAATATGCCTGTTTCACCATACATAAACTGAAATAATCTGGAATAGTCAATAAACCATGCTTTAGCTGTATTCATGCACTTCATTGACAGACTGTGTGAACATTTCCCACAAGAATTAAACAGATGACACCATAAATAATTCCATTATACCAACAATTTCTGACAACAGCTGTCAATCCACTCTCCGCAGTGGAATTCAATAGCAGGCAATGGTGTTTAGCAGTTATGAAACCTACCCACTTTTATTTCCTAGGATAAACTTTTCAAAATGTTTGCTTTAGCTACTTATTTAATTTTCAAGTACTTTTGTTAAAGATAACCTTTCCCCATCCCTGCTTCTCATAAGAAATAAGGAGGTAAAATTGTGTACCCATGTTAAGTATTATTATTAACAATAATAATAATTATTTGGCATATATGAGATAATAATTTCCTGGAATTTTAACAGTCATGACCAGACTTCTGCATATGCTGAGATTATGTGTAAATGTATATTTAAAAAATAAAATGAGGTGAAATGAATAACTAAGCAAAAGTAAATTCTATTTTTATTCAATGACTTTCTGCAGGAACATTTGAGCTGAATTTTCCTTTGGTAGGCTTCCACCAACATCAAGATTAAATAAAACCATTTTTTGTTTGATCTATGAAACAGCCCAGGAGAATATGTGTCTTTTTTAGTTTATAAATAAGTGGCCAATAAGGTAATCGAGTGAGGAAAGAAGAAAAAAGGTTGTGAATAACTAAAATTGATTTTTACACATAGATTCCTGAAATAATATTAACTATTTGTGCACTGCACCTTATTTGTGTCATAAGTTTGCCTCATCTGATGCACAGTAACAGTCAATAAGATACTGTTGATTAAAATAAAAACAAACAAAACCAACCAACCAAAAAAACCCAACCCCCAAAAAACCCCAAACCAATAAGCAAAAAACAGAAAAAATCCCCAAATCATTCTGGGTAATAGAAAAACAACACAGAGATAAGAAAACTGGGGAAAAAAACAGGGCATGCAGCTGTGATTAGTTTGACCAAATTAAGCCACCTCCAATACATCCATGAACATCTGGGAACTAGGATGTTAAAAGACTGGACAGCAGCTGAAACAAGTTTTTCAGCATTCTTATTTCAGACAGGGATAGAAGTTTTGTGAGCTCTGATAAGCTCACGGTTTTGTACCGCTTTAATTACTCAGGCAGGAATAAATGAGATTCTTAGTCTAGAGTTTCATCAACCACCTTTCCTTGAGTGGAAATAAGGCTTATCAGTAGAAAAATGGGATGTGTAAGAAAACTTGCCATATGAAATAATAAAACACTCCAGGAATATTTTATTTTAGTATCAAATCCAGTGTGATTAACATGGTACTGTTTTTATAGTAAAGTTGATCATCTGGGGGAGATTTTTATTAAGCATCACACCTTTTATGACCAAATGACACAGTGGGTTATTTCATTTAATTGTTTACTTAGAAACTGCTGTATTTCAACTTTTCCTGTGGTCTGTTCGTGGCTTTGGGGTGAAAATTGTTATTTTGTTTTGAGTTTTCTTAAGGGAAGGAAAATGAAGATAGAAGTCTTCTGAGTTCAAGGAATGTGTCCTATGAGCCAAACAGTAACAGGTGAAATTTAAGCTTAAATCACTGGGGAATAATTTGTTGGCAGCAGCATCTGGAAAACAAATGCGCTATCAGTTACAGAGGTTATTTTTAAAACAAAATATACAGAATGGGCTTTAAAGATAGGTTTAATGGCACAAGGTAGGAGAAAGAAAGAAAGTGAGGCAGACACAGGATAAGATCAGGGATCTGAGGAGGAGATTTAACAGTGTGTGCATAGAAGATGACAGTTAAAAAAGAAAATAATTTGAAGGAAAAATAATGGTCATTTTTGTTGTCAAAATATTGACTGCAAGCACAAGTCAAAACTTGAAAAGGGTCAGAGAAATATCACTTTTGAATTTTCTGACTTTTTTTTTCTTAGTACGAAAAAGTTCATATGAGAAAAAGAAACTCCTTCACAGAAGAAAATCTGGTTTAATTTAAAAAAGTTTTCTAATAATTTAAAAATAAAAGGTTAAAAGGAATTCTAAGAGTTCCCAAATTTCATTAATCCTCTGTATTTGTCCTTTAAGAGGATAAAGTATGTCTGTATTAACAATTATGCTAGGGGGTAATGCATACCCCTTTCTGATTTCAGTAAGGACTGAACTGAGTCCTTCAAGTACCCACCCCAAGCACCCAATACTTAAAAGTGTTCTGTTTCCTGTACTCTGAGTCCTGCATCCACTTGTCTACACTTAGATTCCTGAGCAAACCACATAAGCTAATACAATTATTATTTCTATTAGTATTGTAAGCGATTTTAAAGAGTTATAAGTGTCGTAAAATGAGATTGCTACTGGAATGGTCCATATCACACTGTTAATATCTCCTTCCCTTCACTGACAGTAGTGGGAGCCCAGAGAAATTGCTTTTATGCTTGAGTGTCATTATGAAGCTAACTGGGATGGCATACCATGGTTCTTTTCAGGAAATTTGACCAGAAGTCTCAATTGAAGAGATGAATGACTTCAAAATCATTTATAAATTTATGAATCAGAGTGAAGATTGTTAGTGATGCTGGAAAATCATGCCATCAGCTTTCCAGTATGAGTTGAATTTTCTCAGGCCAGATGAGTTAGCCCTACACACAGGTAATAACACTTTGCATCATGAATATTCAATTATTTGCAGGCTAAACCAGAAATGAAAGGAAATTCATATATCCCAGTGTGTCTGATCAATACATCTTAGCAGTGATTTAGATCAGGTTTCTATCTATCTATTTATCTATCTATCTATCCATCCATCTACCTATCTATCTACATATCTATTTATTTATCTATTTATCATCTATTATTTATTATTACAAAAAAGCGTTGTGGTATTGGTCATATGTGTCATTTCATACTAGAGTATTTATAACTGATATCTGCAGATCTAGATGAATAACCCAATATTGTGAAATCTTTCCCACTTATGTGGTATTATTACTATTTTATTTTATATTTCTATTTTAGTATAAAATCCAGAAAACACTATCATTTTACCAGAAGGAAAAGAAGAATGTGTTTTCAGTACAAGATACAGAAGGCAAAATACACTGCACTGCTGTAAAGGAACATAAAACACCTGTGAAAGAGATTTAACAGACCAGGTATTATTGTTGGACAAAGATATACCAGGTCTCAAGTTGATTGGTTATTTACATGCCATTGCTCCCTGTTCTGTATCTTTTATTGCTAAGACAATTTTTCAATTACATGCAGAAAACATTTAGCTCGCTTGCTTTGCTTTATGAAAATAGCTTTTTAGCATCTTTCTTTTTACTTACAAGTCGTTGACTTAGATGTGAACTCTGAGATGCTCTGCACTGTTTGTGTCCTTTGGGAACCAAAAATAATACAGAAGTCTTCATAGTACAAAATTTCTTGAGCATCTTCCAGGAGCAAAGTCGCATCTACACAATATTAACCCAGGAGCTCTTTAAGCCAAGTCTCATGCCCCAGCTACATTGGGTAGGTCATTCCAGGAGACCAAAGTTAGGAACTGGCATCCAAAATCTGGCACTTGGTTGATTTCTTTCTCCGAAGTATTCACAATACCAAGAAAGCAAAATTGGGCAAGGTCATACAAGGGTTACATCCTTAAATCCCAGTGAAAGTGAGCTCTTAAGTTATCAGAAATTAACTTCAACATCTGTATATAGATATTTGGACGTCCAGCCGAACTTGTGCAGTGGGGTTTTCAAAAAGAACAGGCATTTAGAAGCACAGATCTCCAAGAAAGTTTGTCCATAGCAACCTTTAAATCTTAGGGTATTAAAGTATCATAGTCCTAAGTATCGTAGTATCATAGTTATTAAGATCTTTATCTTGGATTGGTTTTCATAGCACTTAATTTTGGCCTTCCTGAACTTTTTTTTGCCTTATCTAAGCAAAAAGGGAGACACCCTCTGTGTTCATTCAGTGGAGAGAAATCAAATCCTCCACAGACAATTCATCTTATTTTACTTTAGCACCAGATATATCACCCTGTGAAGATGCTGATTCCCTCCTTTGGCTACAGGGTAAACTTAGATTATTGACTAATAAGATAAGATTAATTTGCAACTATTATATGAATAAATTTAGGTGACATGAAAGCTCCAATACATTCTTGCTGAATTTAAGTTAGTTTTTCAGCCTTAGTATGGAAACTCACAAAGCTTCAGCCTAAAAGGAAAATTGCACATTTAATAAAAGAGATGCTGTTGTGGTTTTTGCTCTTTATTTTTCTTCTTGCTTTTTTTTTTTTTCTTAAATTTTTTCTCTGTGTATAAAGACAGCATTCTGAAGGCAGTTAAGGACTGAATTTCCAGCAGATTAACAGTTTGTTGAGCACAGGTGTTTCTGTAATTGTGATAAACAGCATAAATACACAGTGGCCCTAAAAAGTCACACATCCACCCAGGCAACCTGGGGGTGATGAAGTTACAAATCATTTGAATGCCTGGTTGCTGGTGAGAGGAAGACAGAACTCCTCCACATGTTGACTAGTGGCAAAGAATTTAAACAAGGGTTGGCACCATTTGTAAAACTGAGGTGTGAGGAAGCAGTTTTGGTGGACTTCAGAATAATAGAGTAGAAAGACCTTTTCCAGTTGCATTGTTTTTCTTGCCTGGAATCTTCTCAAGTCACAGAAAACTGCCTTCTGAAAAACCAAACCAAACAAAACAACAGCAACAACCAACCAAACAAAAAAAATGCAGATTTTACAGCTGTTTTGTATCAAAATGAAAGGCAAAGCAATCCCTATTGCCAGACAAAAGGAAATTCAGACACTACAGCCCATACTCTCTAATAAAGCATACAAAATTAAGATAGTTTTCTTGAAAGATTAACACAATTCATTTTGGGTTAGGAGCTGGGAGAAAACAAAAGGGTCCAAAGTCAATTCTATTAACTTGATCAGAGCTACACTGGGACTGCATCTCAAGATCATTATCTTACAAGACATGGATGTCAATCTTATTATGTAAACGACTGTGTTTAGCACTTTCCTGTATAAATATACTTAATAGATATAGTTTTGACCTTTTGCTGTAAAATTAATAAAAAAGACATCGGTCTCAGTGTGCCAAGAGGCTTTTATCAGTCCTATTAAAGGATGATTTTTTTATGTAAATAAATACATTTCAGCACACAAACCAAGAAAAATGTTTTCTGAAGAAATGACCTAAGCTTCCCCTCCTCCATATATTATTTCTGCACCATTTTATTTCAGATAAAAAAGTCTTCTTATTCCAGAGGGTTATCTGTCTGTACTCATGTCTGTTTCCTCATATCCATATTCCACTAGAATGTTAATGCTTTAAAGTTTCAACTATACCTCAGAGACGGATATATTTGACACAGGAATTTTGTTGTACTACAAGGACTGGCCTACAGAGTATGGAGCCTGGGGAATTTTGATCCTTTGATTTATCTGGACTTTTATAGATCATTCTCATAGTATTTGAGAGTGATGGGCAATTCAGGATTCATCTATGCATGCTATGGATTATGCAGTGACTTGAGACTCCCTTGAGACATAGTGTAAATAACGTTCCTTGCCCATGCAAGAATAAATGGGATTTTGCTACTCTGCCCCCCAAAAGTCAGGTGGGAACAAAAAAGACTGTAAAAGAGCTGCAAAGAGGAGGAAGAGGATGAAAGATGATGAAACCTGGACTTCTTCCTCCATTTTTTTATGCCTTTACTGTGGCTGAGGTTTTATCATTTGAGCTAGAGGGTGCCAAATATGAAAAAAAAAAGTTAAATCTATAGGGCTAATCTTGAAAAGGTGCATCCTGGTATCATTTACTTCCTAGGGCCATTCTTTAATCCACAATCTATTTACATCTTTGGGAACCCAAGAGAAAGACTGTAATGCTGCTGACGATAGTCAGCAAGGAAACACAAAAACATCTTTGTTCTGTTACACTGGTAATGGCAGTGAAAAATCAAATAGGATTTAATAAGGACATTTTGCCTTGGTTAGCAAGTTCAATAGCTGTCATGCAAAGACATCAAGCATAGGTCTGTGGAGGATAAAGTATCATCCTGGCATAAGCACTGTTCTGTGGCCTTCTTACATTGTCACACTTGTAGCTCTCTCAACTTTTCAGAAAGGTTACAATTGATTTATTCAAGCCTAAGAGGAGAATTAGACCCACATTTTGAAAATAACGGTGCTTGATTGTAATGTCACTTCAGACTATGCACCTTCTCTTACTGGTGCCGATTATTAATAAGTTATTAAAAAAAAAAAGGCAGTGTAGAGCTAAGAAATGTCTGTGCAGATGAAGCAGCACAGAGAAAAACACAGGGTTACCCCATTACCTGTTATCTCACAGCAGTATTCACAGTGAAAATCAAGGTCCCACGGAGCTGGACAGAAACATAGCTTACTAAATCTGCAGAATTAGCTTTTCATTGTTACATTGAAAATCTTATATTATCCACATTAAAAAAACCTTACTGTAAAAACACAAGGTTAGTTCTTGATACAGAGAAACTGATGATGCAATTGCTCACATTAGAATAGAATAGAACAGAACAGAACAGAACAGAACAGAACAGAACAGTTACGGTTGGAAAGGAACTTAAGATCATCTAGTTCCAACCCCCCTGCCATGAGCAGGGACACCACACACTAAACTATGTCACCCAAGGCTCTGTCCAACCTGGCCTTGAACACCTCCAGGGTTGGAGCATTTACAACTTCCTTGGGCAACATATTCCAGTGCCTCACCAAGTGCTGTCTACTGGAGTATCCAGTGGCTTCCAGTAAGTGACTGTTTTGTAGAACTGGTGTAAAAGAGAGCAGCATCTGCCTTTCTGCACCTTTCCATGCAAACACCACTGAGGTTCGCACAAGGTTCTGGTCTTACAACAAGACACTGAGAACAGCAGATAGCAGTGGAAGCCATCTTCAGATTGAGATAAACATCCTCAGTGCCACTGACCTCAATGCTAGAAAAGAAAAAGCCACAATGGGAGCTCAGAGCCTTACACAGTGCAAGAAATTTTTAAGAATCAAATATTGTCTTTATATCTGGCAATGAGTTCTGCTTGCTGACATCGCAAAAGGGTGCGCATGCCTCAACTGAACTCCAAATTTTCACCTTTCAACTACTATAATTCATTTAAAAGTTGAAATGTCCTTTCCCCATCTCATGAGCACCAGAATTTTCTAAGCACTTAAAATATACAATAAACATTTTAAAATAAAGTAAAATTTAAAATAAAACATATAAAATAAAAT
>NW_009945545.1:0-17528 GCF_000696875.1 Nestor notabilis
GGAGCGCGGGCAGTCGCTGGCCGTGTTGCCACGGTGACGCCGCCATTTTGATGGTTTGTTGGGGGCTTCCCTCAGCGCGACATTCCGAGGCGCTGCGGGTCCCGGGACCTGCCGCTGAGGTGGGTGCTGAGGGCAGGCGTTAGCTCACCAACAGGCCCGCGGCGGGCGCATGATTACAACCCCGAAAGAAATGTTTCTTTCCTGCCCGCCTCCTGCATCTTCTTGGCATCTGCCTGCTGGACATACCCTCACAGCGAGGCTCCCGAATGGACCTGGCAGGACATGTCGGTTGTAGTGACACGGAGAAACTCGGGACTTCATGGTCATAGAATAGTTTGGGTTGGAAGGGACTTTCAAAGGTCATCTAGTCCAACCCCCTCTGCAATGAGCAGTGACATCTTCAACTAGATCAGGTTGCCCAGAACCACATCCAGCCTGGCCTTGAATGTCTCCAGCGATGGGGCATCCACCACCTCTCTGGGCAACCTGTGCCAGGATTTTACCACCCTCATTGTAAAGAATTTCTTCCTCGTGTCCAGCCTTAACCTCCCTCTTCTAGTTTAAAACCATCACCCCTCATCCTGTCGCAACAAGCCCTGCTAAAAAGTCTCTCCCTTTCTTTCTTATAGGCCCCTTCTAAGAAATTGAAAGCTGCAATAAGGTCTTCCTGGAGCCTGCTCTTCTCCAGGCTGAACAACCCTAACTCTCTCAGCCTTTTCTCATAGGAGAGGTACTCCATCCCTGTGATCCTTTTTGTGGCCATTCTCTGGACCCATGCCTCAATTGGCCCAAGCTCTCCAGAAAGCACTTGCTGAGTTACAGCTAGCAAGTCTGCACTTTGTTTTAGACATAAAGTACTGCTTTCTCCCAAAGAAGATGCTAGATTAGATGACTGATAGGTAGATCTAGTATAACATGCTTAACCTTGGGAGACAGCTCTCAAGTTGGCAGAGGGAGCTGTACTAGACTGTTTTTATCCCCATAGGACTCCTTCTGCTCCTTGCAACCTCTGCCTCCTGTCGGAGCACAGTACTCTAGCCTTGGAGGGATTTCCCTCCACTCCAACCAAATCAGAGCCAGGGGTTTTCTTGCACGGACAAAGCCGCCACTATGTGCATATGGCATATGAAGTATTTGCAAAGGCACTTCCAAGTTGTAAACTTCCCTCAGCATGGGATGAGTTTCGCTTGATTTTAGAGGAACGTTATCATTCCATGCCAATGCAAATAATAGTGACAGTGTAATCACATGAACAGTTATTTTGGTGCTGAACGACATACAAACCTCTCAACCTTTCTTGCCAAACAGAAATTATTTGCTTTCACTTTTGAATCCCCAGAAAACTCTGCAACTGTAGCTTAAAATGTTAAAAGCAAGTTTTCCATGAGGATTAGTTATCTGACTTGTTAGTACAGCAGTAGTCCCTACTGTATTGTCTTGACTCCTCATCAAGGAAGACATGAGGAAAGAGTCTGCTTTACAAACACTTTGAAAGGTCAGAACCCAAGACCATGCCTACTCAACTATTTTAATGGAAATTCAATGAAAAAAAACCAAACATAAATCATTTTATCTATCATTTGAGAAGTGAGGAGGGGAACATGGGAGAAATAGGGACAAGGAGTAAACACCAGCTGAGAGCAGAGGTATCAGCTCTGCCTTCATTGCATGTCTTCCATCTCCATGCAGTCAGTGTCAATATGCTACTCTGAGAACAGTTACAAGTCAGTGTTGCTAAGAAACCCCAAAAATCATAAACTGCCTCTGATGTGGCCCCAATTACAGGTATATATGATGAGCAGGGCAGAAAGCTTTCAGCCCTCTGAACTCAGGTGGGAAGGAACAACTCCAAAAATGCGGGTTTTATTGTTCACTGCTGATAGTGAAAACCCTGCTGAGAATTATGGTGACCCTGAAAGCACATGCTTTGTTCTTGTTCTGTACTGATGTTACCTTTTGTGTTCTTTTGTGAGGTGTACTTCAGCTCATCATTCATTTGGCTGAAGGGAATCTGTTCCAATGGCGTCAGAAAGGCAAAGTGAGGATACAGAGCACCCATCTGAGCCTCCTGCAGCTCCCCTTCAGAGTGGCAGAACATTTCGATGGGAAGCCATATTTGCGGCAGTGAAAGATCAGCTCCCATCTCTGGACTCTGATGACTCCACAGTAAGCACTGGAACCTGTCTTTCTTTCTCATTGTCTTCTAGAAAAATCTCTTCCAAGCAAGAGAAGGTCACCCCAGCCAGGCATTTCCCAGTAGCTAGCATGGTATCCTCCATGGGCTACCTGTTCTGAATATAGGAACATTGTGCATTAATCCATAGCCTTCTGGATTATCTCTATTTGGCAAAGTGTAAATGCCATCTCCTCTTGCTGTGTTCTTTGGAACCTGATAATGGGACTGATTTCTCCAGACAATGAGTATTCCCAGGTTGGGAAGAAGAGGGCAGTGGGCACCTTGCAGAATGAA
Organism: Nestor notabilis; assembly: GCF_000696875.1. Lineage (NCBI taxonomy): Eukaryota > Metazoa > Chordata > Aves > Psittaciformes > Psittacidae > Nestor > Nestor notabilis. Next base: position 2,471 of record NW_009945545.1, read on the forward strand.
CCCACATTTCTTCTTTGTTCTGTTAAATATACAGTATGAAAGAAGCATACTGCTGATTTAAAATGAAATTACAAGGTTTTATGCATGAGCATGTTAAGCTACTCCTTCCAGTAATGTACTTGCCAGACTGTAGCCCTGTCAGTATGTTTTTCTATGTATGAGGATCACAGGGAAGTGATATTCCTGAAGACTTTGTGGTCCACTGGAAAAAGCATTTGGCAGATATTTCAATCTGCTTTTTTCCCTGCCTGTAATTCTTCACAGGCCATGTTACTTTTTTGTGCTTCAATGCTACCTGCAAAGCAGCATAATGCACAAATCATTTAACATAAAGCCTAAGACTGATAGATGTTGTGCAGTATGCTTCACCATTACAGGTTTTACTTGCTGGGTCTTAGTGTCTGGGACAGGCTGCCTCATGGCTGTTGAAGATCTCTGTTCACATGACAGTGACAGTCAGGTGGAAATAAAAGCCTCTCTGGCGAAAGATGCTACCTCTGGCATTGACTTTTCTGAGGTGAAAATGTGTCTCAAGGTTAGATTATTAGTGGTCTTTTATCTAAATCAGAATATTTTGTTAATTTTCAAGCATGTATAAACTTGAAATTTTTATTTTTTTTTTAACACTGAAAGGATATATTTTATTCTTAGTGTGGCCCTTACTGATACAAAGGGAGTCTTGTGAGCAGTGAAGGAGCCAGAAATGCCTTCATGTGGTATTTATTACGTATTATTAGTCAATCATCAGAAGCAGTGTGAGCTATTGGATAAAGTGATGATACGGAGTCCTTGACTGGTTTTCTGCTCCCAGCTCTGTCTCTAACATGTGGGACAAGTTATAATGCCTCAGTGTTTCTCAGTTCCCCTCTACCCACATTCTGGTTTAGTTATTTAAAACAACCATTGCATTTATATATGTGTCTATATAGCATAGGTTAAGGCTCAACACTCAGGAGTTGTTTTTAGGCATTCTCACCATGTAAGTGTATAATAAGGTTAAAACAGAGAGGCAGCTTTGTGACAATTTGGTGACAATACCATTCTATAAATCATGTTGAAATTTTTACTTGTAAGCAACCTCCAAATTCTCTGTTTCTGTGACATCTGGAAAGGAAATTCCTGCTAGAGGCAATCTGCTTGGTGCTTACATGCTACCCTTAATTTGCATTGAGAAGATCTGGTTGTACAATCCTCGTCTTGCTTAGTGTGGACCAGTTGCCTGCTGAGCCTGCAGTTTTGGTACTGCACCTTTGTTCAAGTGGTTTCCACTTGTGTGAAGATACCTTTATGCATCTGAGATCTGTAACCTCAATGTGGCATGCTCCTGCATTCAAAACCAGCACTGAGAAATGTGTTTAGTGTCCTGAAGTACATTCATTACCCTGATACACAATTTATTAAGAGGAAAGAAATTCTGTTGCAGTTTGCTTCACGTTAAGAAAAATTAATTATACCTGACAGAATTCTCCACAGTGTGAGTTATCAAAAACATACTCACACACAAAGGGACTATCAGGAAATCTGTGTCCTGACTGCTGAGGAAGTGCTTAATCTCACTTTGGTATCTAGGCATAAGGATTAATCTCAAATACATGTCCTATGTTCAGAAAAGAGGTTTTCAAAGCTATTTAAACTCTGTCCAACCAAGCAGGTGCTGCTTTGCATCCTGAATAGCGAATGGCAGGCTCCTGATTGCAATAATAAGCCTCATGCCCCTGCCCAGCCTCAGCTGGGGCTCCCATCCATGTGCTCAGCAGCTCTATTTAAGCTCAGCTCTGGGCATTCACTCTTTGAGCTGTGTTGGAAGAGTACTGGTTTCTAGTTACAATTTTCGTTGGTCCAGCCTGTGACCTGACATTTAGGCTTGATCTCTGACCTGCCTCATCACCATGATACTGTCTTCTGTTCAGATTCTTGACTCAGCCTACTTGCTACTTCTGGTTTGTCCTGCTTACTTTGCTGAGGTACTGTAGGACTGGGCTTTGCAGTTCCGTTTATGTGATTTCCCCTTCCCTCAGGGAGCAGTACCGCTCTTGTTACTTTGTGATGGTGCATGAGGCAGTGCAAAGAATCGGTTGGGAGTTAGAGAATTTGCTCGCTCTTGTCCTTGCTTTGCTCAGAGGGATGCTAGTCACCAATGTCCATGGTAGTTCAATGTTTTACATGGTTTTTACAATTGTAGCTTGCTCAAATGTTAGGTCACTGTAAGACAGTCATGTTTGGGGCTGTGAAACTGCTGGATATGTGATGGCAAAGAAAATTCTTGTGTCTGAACTGTAGTCATGTGATGGCAACATAGGTTTTGTCACTCAAAATGGATATTAAGGTGAGTGTTACAGCCTCATTTAATTTCTCTTTATTTTTGGTTGCAGTCTGACTGTGACAGTGATGGGGAGCTTTTCATCTTCCAGCGGGAACAGCCAAACTTAATTCCTGATCTGTCAGAAGAACTGATGGAGTTTTCCCTGGAAGACTCAAACATGCAGGTTGTTGACTGTTGTGTCCAGGCTCTACTACTGTAGACCCATTCTTCTGGTTGTCACCAGTGTGGGTAGATGCTGTTATTTATCCAGTTTGACTGAAGTGTGTGATGGAAGAGCAGAGTCCCCAGTACCTTTCCCCCTAGACACTAGTTTTTTCTTTCTCTTTATGCAGTTTTCTTTGTTCTTGAGATTTTTAGACCCTTTTTTCAGTTTCTATTATTGTCTTTTACAGTTGTGTTTGTTTGTTTGTTTTCCTGTGCAGTGACAGTAATGCTGTGCAATGACTTAAACTTTTGCAGGGTTTGAAATAATTTCAGCAACCATTTTATGTATCTAGAAAATAGAGAATCATTTAGGACAGAGCAGGGAGGGGGACAAGTATGAAGCTTAACCCTTGAACAGTGTTTTTGAGATGAAACTGTTACACTGCTTCTTCTGCAGTGATGAAAATGAGCCAGCATTGGAAGATGCACCAGCTGACCCGACTCTTCCATCGTGACAAGACTAACACAGTGCTTCTTTTTCCTAATCAAGCAATTAACCTACTATAAGGAATGTTATGTGTTGAACACATATAAGGAAAATCAATTTTAAGGAATATTTAGCACTTCCTGAAGTTAGTCTTTGGAAAATAAACAGTCTAAACTGTTTTCCATGATTGATATGGTGTGTGCTGTTTCCAGATGGTGTCTGAGTTGGAGCTGCTGTCTTCTAAGCACTGTGGCTTTGTTTATCATCAGCTTCCAAAGCTCAGGAAGATATGACTTTCTAATTGTGTGTATTTTCTCTGCCTGTAGCAAACCCAGGAAAAAGAAAGCCATCCACGGGAGATCTGGAGTGGAGATCTAGAAAGCTTTGGCTTTCAGAAAAAAACAAATGATGCCCAAATCATTGCAAAAGATGATGTACAAATGATTAAAGATGAGACTCCCAATCTTGCCAGCTATACTGAAGAAATACCAAGCCAAAAGGCAGCTGGTTTTGAAGAGTCTCTTGCAGAGTCCACGGATTGCCTTGAAGAGGAAGAACCGGACAGGACACAGGCCAGGGAAAGCTGGAACTCTTGGTTTAATACTGCATTGTCTGTGGAGGATTTGAGCAGCCGGAAAGAGAGAAGAAAACTGATAGAGACAAAAATACTCTCCAAAACAGTCCTGGAACCATCACCAGGTCACCCAGAGCCAGATGTCAAGCCTCCCTCCCATGATGTTAGCAACAGTCTAGAAAGAACTGATAAGGAAGAAAACTCCTCAGATCACCTTCAAGGACTGACCCATCTGTCACTGCAGGTGAGTGGCCCAAACAAAATGTTTTGGAGAGTGCTACTCATTGAGTAGAAGGTACAGAGCATTGATTGCAGAATCCTATTAAGATACAGAACTGAAATGCCCAATTCTGCACACACCATGGTGTTCTTTATGGCTTTCCTCATTGTTCTGAGTTTGAATTTTGCTGGGTCATGTGCTATACAAGTTACCAAATGCTCTTGCAGAGCTGTTAGAAGTCCATAATGAGAGCAAAAGCCATGGAGTCAGCTGCCTGGTTCATGGTCATATTCAGGAGAGCCAACCACAACCTCTCTCCTTGGGGAGGAGGTCTTCTGGTCCCAGCAGACTTTGCATTCAAACAGTGAACCTTCTGGCCTTTCAGCATTTAGTCTTCTCTGTAACACTGTGGAAGTGCTGGAGGTGAGGAGATAAGATGGCTAGGCTTGTTCGTGAAGCCTTAAATTTCTCCCACCTACAGCAGGTGCTTAGGACCAGCTTGTGTGTGCTTAACTGGTATTGTGGCCCCAGCATGGTGAGGTGATTCTCTTCAGTACTAGTTATACATCTCTACTTCCTGTATTGATCTTTAAGGTTGTTAAGACTTAATCAGCACAGAACATGAACCTGATAGTGCTGTTCAAAGCCTTCTATAGCATCAGAGTACAGATGTTTCCCTTCCCCTTTCATCTATGCTCACAAAAATGCACTTTTTGGTTTTAGAACTGTTCTAGTATAGGCAAAGAATGCAGCTGGTTGCCTGTTTTTAAACTGTGCTGAATCATTTAACTGTGTCATTATTGGAGGGAATCTTTTCCAAGTAGTTCAGGGTTTAATTCCCATCTCATCTCATGTAAGTCAGTTGCTCTATTAATTCAGGAAGTGTGGTTGTCTTTTCAGAACCTGTTTGATATCACTGACTTCAATGGACTGAAGTCTGATACTTTTGGGTGAGTACTGAGCCCAGGCTCAGTGTATTCTCACTTTGATAAAGGGAGGGCAAAGCTTTATCCTTCGTGTGTATATTTAGATTTGGGAGGTGGTTGTTACTTCCCAGCTTAGCAAGGTTTAACCTAAACCTCAGTTTATGTCAAGTGAAGTTGTTAAAACTAATATACAGTTTCTTCTTGATTTTAATCATACCAGTTTGTTTAAAAATATTTTTTCCCTTAAGTCCCTTTCTGTATTAGAAATGGAACTGTGCAAAACTTCATTTCTTTTTTTTCTGGTCCCTGTATAGTACCTTACAATAGTGCTACTCCTGTTAAGGGTTAGGAGGAGAAAGCCTTAATACAACAGCTGAGGTGGTGGTTTGAGCTTTTTATTATAATGGTTTGTACTTAAGCAGTATTATTGAAAAAGTAGCTTATTACAACTGCACCGTAATTAAAGCAAATGCGTGTGTCAGGCTTTTTGATAAAACAGCACCTGCACTGCCCTGTGACGTGACTCTTGCTGCAGTAATCTCTCGTCAGCCATCCTTCACTCCTCCAGACCAATACACCTCAGTGACATCCTTGAACCAGTATTAGCTTTGTGTGGTGTGAGACTTCAGCTTGTGACTCTCATCAGGCTTTTACCTTTCATCACCTGCAGTGTGTAATATTAAAATAGATCTAGTCCTGGTCCAGGTATGTATGAAGGGATGGATGTATTCTCACTCAGGGAAAAGTGAGAATCCCTTCTTAGACGGCAGGGGCAGGTGACAGGTTTTTACAGGGTGAAACTCCTTGTTTGGGAGGCTGCTGCTGCTTTTCTAAAGACCTGAGTGGTCACATGAAATGCACGTTGAGTGTGACACAATTGTCATAACTGACAGCCACCTTCCTTTTTAAAGAATCATGGAAACGTCTAAGCTCTAGTGATGATATTTCAGTTAAAACTTTAATTTCAGCTAATATCCAAAGGGGAAAGCAATCAATGCTTTAAATGCATGTAAGCTTTTGTCACCACAGGCTGGTTCTCATACCTAAGTTAGCAGTGTGCAGTGTGAGCATATCCACAGCCACTGTATGTGATTCATAGCAACAAAATTGATGATCCTGTCTTCAGTGTGGGATAATGTTGTGGTTTAAGCCCAGCCGGCAACTTGGAACCACGCAGCCGCTCACTCACTCCCCTCCCTCTTCCTTCCTCCCCCCGCTCCCGGAGGGATGGGGAGGAGAATCGGAGGAATGTAACTCCTACGGGTTGAGATAACAGCAGTCCAGTAACTAAGGTATAATACAAACCACTACTGCTACCAATAATGATAAGAGGAATAACAAAGGGAGAGGACACAAACCACTCACCACCCGCTGACCAATACCCAGCCCGACCCGAGCTGCGATCTGGTCCTTCCGGGTAACTCCCCCCAGTTTCTATACTGGGCATGACGTGCTGTGGTATGGAATACCCCTTTGGCCAGTTTGGGTCAGGTGTCCTGTCTCTGCTTCCTCCTGGCTTCCCTTCCTCTCTGGCAGACCATGAGACTGAGAAAGTCCTTGGTCAGAGTAAACATTACTGAGCAACAACTAAAAACATAGGTGTTATCAGCGTTGTTCCCAGACTGAAAGTCAAAAAACACAGCACTGCACCAGCTACTAAGAAGGAGAAAAAACGACTGCTATAGCTGAACCCAGGACAGATAAGCAGCTGTCAGTTGCATCTGATGCTGCCTGGGCCTAGAGGAGTGGGAATGTGCCCTGGGTGGAAGTTGGACAAGGAGGAAAAGGCTGTGATGTGCCTCATCTCAAAGAACAGAAAAGCTGAAAGTTCTTCTCCTGTTGGTGACAGTGAGAAGTTCTCCACATTGTTCTGGTTCAGAACATGTATATTTGGTCTTGTATCAGGCCATCTTTTAATTTGTTTTACTATCTCCTGTGTTTTTCTGTAGCCTATATCAAAAGGGTCCATGATTCTCAGAGGAAAAAAACCCAAGCAGAAGTAGATGAAACAGCTGGATAGATGAGCTGCTGAAAGAGCTATAGTAAATGCATTGTTTTCATTATAGCACTTCCTCGTGGAACTGCTTAAAGCAAGCTGGCACTGTAGTTAGGGATATCCTCTTTTGGAGATGGTGAAAGGTTAAGGGAAGAGTACTTGAAGGTGTGGACAGAGGGGAAATAAAACATGTTGGCATCTGGTACTGTTAGTGGGTCTGAGGGATGTACCTGCTGTGGGGAAGACTCCACCATGGGGAAAAGATTCTTCTAGACTTTGCAGTTTTAAGTAGGGAAGGAGAGGGTACTCCACCTTCTTCTATTTGAATGAACACTGGTTAGTCCTTCACTGGTTTCTCATAGCAGTTATACTGCATCTGGCTATGCTAGATGCAGCACCTTGGCAGTGTTGTGAGGCAGGTAGTGTTCAAACAGCAAATGTCCTGCTCTTAGTTGTTCCAACCACTGAGGCTCACACTGAAACAACTGTGTTCAGACTGAGAGACCAGTTCATCTACTGGCAAGTGACAGTGGCTGTTACGGGAGAAGCTGCTGCCTGAGCATTCACACAAGCACCACCCAAAACTTTAACTGCTGGGACTGGAGTCCAGTGGTGAGTTTTGGTCTGGGGACTTCTAATACCCTATTAGGTTCCTTCTCTGCTTCACACAGGCAGGCATTAACTGTTTTTGTGAATTGCAGCTTCTGCTGATGGCTGTAGCCTCCTTATCTTCTGGTTTGTGCTTCTTGTGCACCTCTTGTTGGCAGAGCATAGGACACTAAAACACTCCTAGATGTAAGATAAGCATTACTTAGCCACAACTAAAACATCAATGGATTAACCATATTCTTCTGATACTAAAGACAAAACACAATGCTACACCAGGTTCTAGGAAAATTACTAAGAAAATTTACTCTAGTCCAGCTGAAGGAATCTCTAAGTGCAAGTCCACAGCTTGTGGCCTAAGGCTTCAGCAAATCTAGCTGCTCATGCTAAGCAAGTAAAACTAAGCAAACAGAGCTATAGTATTGTGTGGTTTAGTATGCTAAATGACTCAAACCATTTAAAACTTATTTATGCTAAATAACTAATATCTCTCAACAGTGGCATAGTACTGGAGTAAGTAAGGTGAGCTTCTATGCCATTTGTGTATTTAAATGTGCCAGGAGAATCCCATGGAGTTATTATGAATAATGTGAGACTTATTTTGTATCAGTCTCTTGGGAGTGAATTTTACATCACATCCTGGCTGTCTTCTTTCAGAGTATTGAGAAATGGGATCTAGACAAGATTCTTGAGGAGCTGGAGCAGCAGAAAGATAACACTCATGCAGAAGTTGCTTTCACCTCAGCAGATGATGGTAACACTGCTAAATTAATACCAACTTTGCTGAAAGTCTGTAAGAATAAATAAAACTCAGGTTCCTGTGTTTAAGTCATTATCTGCAGCATCCTTTTGAATGCTGAAAACATGGTGAGTTTTTTAATGCCTTTGTAAAATATTTTTAATTGGTTTTCCTCAAGAAGCCCCACCCCTGGCAGTGTTCAAGGCCAGGTTGGATGAGGCTTGGAGCAACCTGGTCTAGTGGAAGGGGGTTGGGACTGAATGAGCTTTAAGGTCCCTTCCAACCCAGACCAGTCTGGGATTCTATGATTTCATCTAGTTTTCATAGCTTGAAAGCAGTGCTCCGTGGCCTGCCATGGATGAATGGAGGTTTGAAGCAAGTCAGAGCCAGGTGACAATAGTACCTTTACCCTTCCCCTTCTGACAGGCTGTGGAGAAAGGGGCAATGTGAAATTGGGGAAAAAGTATATTGGGTGATCCTGTGGCAGTGAAGCACAGCTGGTGAGTCTTTTTGTTGCTCTTCCGTAGGCACCTTCAGGAGAAGATCTGAAAATCAGCTCATGTTAAAACTAGAAGAGCTGTGTGCCAGGCAGTCCATGACAGTGTCTCCATATTGCAGGTGGTCACGAGCCAAGCTCTCCTTTCAAGAACAGCAGGAGAATAAGTAGGTTCTTTTCTGTCATATACACTGGGTAATCCTGACTGCCTGTAGGGATACCTGGAAACTCATGGTTTTCTACAGGGGCTTTTCTCTGTAGCTTCTGCAGAAAGCTGATACTGTAGTTGGGATATGCTACAGGGATGTTAAAGGGAATAAGTAAGACTCTGCCATACATGTACATTTGATAGTAAACACTATCCTGTAACCTTAGCATCAATTACCATCTTTGTCTAGACCTCACCAGACACTGGGACAAGTGGGAAAAATGGGAAAACAAGGCAAAGAAAATTATCATGGCCACATTTTTTTGTCATCTGTACTGGTTTCCCTTACTGGTACTTCAATTTAGCTAAAGTATACAGGATTATTTTGGGGGGGGAGGAGGTGTCAGTGCATCTTGGAGAGCTCAGTGTGAAGGAAGTGGATTTCCAGCTTCTTTGGAAGGAACATCATCATTGGTGGCAGCACAGAGGAAACAGTAGTTGAAACAGGCCTGTAAAGGGGAAGGTGAAGAATATCCTCATTTTGAGGGCAGGGAGAGCCATAAGAATGATTTGTACTATGTTATGCTCTGAAGGATGAAATAGAATTGCCAAAGGAGGCAGAGAGGAAAAAGGGACCTCTTTTTTACTGATGGGCATAAGCTCTTTGGTACCATAACTGCTGCCTTTTTACTGCAGAACAATTTGATGTTGTCAGGTTTTGAGAACTAAGTGTCCACCATCATGCTGCCTCTAGTCTGTGTTCCTTGGGGGAAGCTGAATCTTTGAGTTCAGCTTTGAAAGGTGGTGGAGAGTAGGCAGAAGAGGAGTTTGAATCTGTGCAGTAGCCAAGCACAAAGTTCCTTTCACAATCCATTTTGATCATAATCCACACCCTGCCGGGCTTCTTGTCTAGCTAAGGTGAGGACATGCTGAAACAGTGTTTTCTGTGCTTAGGGATATTGCCTTGCGATCATCTCCACGAAGTTCTTCAAGGATGGATATGGTGAGCTTACAGAGCCTGCCAGAGCCTGCAACCGTGTACATCGATCTGAGAGATGCTAAACCACAGAAGTCGGTAACATTCCCTCATGAGCAACAAAGGTAAAGCCTGGCTTTATTGTTAGTGAGACGTCAGTAACAAAAAGTGAGAAGCTGAAACCTCTCTGCAGCTCGTACTTGTGAAATAACTTTAAAGTGTTCTCACCTTCCCCATCTCTGTGACCTTAGTAGGAAAGTATAGCCCCATCTGAGCATGGGCATATTCTTAAAACAGAGTAACTTGTCTCAGAACATGTCAATATGGGGACATGCAGGCAGCACAGACAGGACATGCAAAACATCCAGGGAAATCACATTTACAAAGTTTCCACCCATAAAGGAGTGAGCAGGGACTTCAAAGCAATGCTGGAGAGGTTGGTCCACTGTTATGTTTTGGGTACAAAATGGACATGGCTTGCTGCATTCCTGGCAAGCAACAGTAGGTGCCGATTTCTGTCTCTTGTGCGATAAGAGGACCTTCTGGTCAGGGCTGAGAGGCTAGATTTTTCTCAGACTGCAGCAGGTGCTGGCAAAGATGTTCTTCCCCCTAGAGCTAACAATGTCTGAGGTAGCTGTTTGCTCCCTTTGCAAGATGTACATTTGCTGGAGCAAGGGGTTGAAAAAAACAGTCACCAGAGAAAACCTTGCAGTTAATAAACAGCTGATAGTTTAAAAAACACTACCAGGTTTTGCTGTAGTTCCTTAATTTTTTTCTTTTTCTTTTTTTTTTGTTGTTGTGGTTGTTTTTTGGTTGGTTTTGTTTTGTTTTGTTTTTTTTTTGTTTATTTGTTTGTTCATTTCTTGGGGGAGGCTTTTGTGGGTTTTTTTGTTTGGTTTTTGTGTGGGCTTTTTTGTTTGTGTGGGTTTGGGATTTTTTTTTTTGTTTGTGTTTTGTGTTTAGTTGGTTAGTTGTGGTTGTTGTTTTGGTTTGGATTTTTTTTTTTTTTAAGAGTACTACTGTGAAGAACTAACACCTGGAGATCTTCCCTGACATTATCACCTCTTTTTGATAACGGTTTTAAAATCGCATCCTAGAAATAACAAAAAGCCAACTCCCAGTTGGAGCGGAGTTAACTCATATGGTCCAATTTGCTTCACAGCACAAGCGACAGCTCCACTGAAGAAGAGGAGACTATGATGACTGAGGACCAAACAGAAAGGAGAAGGTGAGATTCTTTACCAGGGCCTTAGTGCAAATGACATGATGTTCTTTTTTTCTCTCTTTTTTTTTTTTTTTTTTTTTCTTCCTCCCCTGAAACTAAAATAATTGCTCTAACAGTGCTTAGAGAGACCACATGTACTGAAATATCCCTGTTTCTGGTCTTCACAGTGAAAAAGCTCAATAACAGCAGTGTTTCAGTCTGGCCCCAGGAGATCACTCATTTTCTGTTGCATAGTAAAGATACTGAAGCTAGAAAATAGTTGTTGATCCTTGAGGCAGTGTTGCATCTTGGTCCTGTACAGCTTCATGGGCACAGCTCAAAAGACAGTAATCAGGGTGGCTGGGGAGACCTGGTGCTTTCTCCAAACTTGCCTTAGTGACATGAGAACTGTTTTTTAAACAACTCAGAATCAAACCAGAAGTGTTGTAGGGAGCTGACTCGGACAAACCTTTATTTTTAGAAATAATAAAATAGGCTAGAATGGATGTTGATTTTAAAAAGAGTATTGAATACACTGTGGGCAGAGATGATCTCAAGTCTCCTTAACTGGGGGGAGAGGAAGAGGGGAAAGGGGAGAGAATGTGATGGATGGAATCCTAAACTGTAAATTCTTTAGTAGGCACAGATGCCAGCCTCTCTTGCTGCTAAACTCGGGCTTGATTTATACCCATAGGTTGTTAGAAACTTGTTTAATGTGAAGCAGCTACGTCAAGTTTTAAACACCTTACTGTGTTTAGGCTCTGGGTTAAATCTTGCTGTGTTTAGGCTCTGCATTACGCCTAGAAGCCTGGTGCATGTAAGTTCACATCCCAGGAGTCCAGATGGGCAAGAAGAACACTTGTAATGTCGTGCCACCCAATCACTCTTTTAATTTTTTTTTATTGGTTTAAAAGAATAAATGATTTGATGGGGAATGGAGCCTAACCAATATAATGTAGAACATCTGATCTAAAGCCAGCATAAAGCAGGGACAGGATGATGCTTGGGGAACTCTCACTGGCACTGATACAAGTGCAGAAGTTTCATCAGTGTAAATCTGGAGTGATGGAGAGCAGAGTTTAGCAGATTGGATTTTGATTTGTTTTAATGTTGCTAAAGAACATACACAAATGAAATGCTTGGCAAATGTTACTCAGTGCTGTTTCTAAATAAAAAACCCTCAGGGGCTCAGTAGGGCAAGATTCTCAACTCATTCATGAGGGGTCAGTGCCAGTTTCACTCTTATCTGGATGGATTTATTAAACAGGGCTACATATTCAGTACTACAATATGCCTACATATTAGGTCCTTGGAGAGTTAGTTGGTTTGATCTCCACCCACTTAGCCTGAAAAATACACTTGTATCTAGAGTGCTTGGGTAGTCAGCGCCATCGCTAGCACAATACCATAAGGCTGCTCTCTCCTTAAGACTGCTTAAGCCTACTCCTTAGTAGTCCAGCCATCAGTGTGAAATGTTGATTTGATAGTTCTGAATATGATGGCAGGAGATGGGAGTTTCCTAAGGAGAAAGAATATTCTGTTTTTTCTTTGTTCTGAGAAGCATAGGTTTAGTTTAGCTAAGTACAGCAGTATGATGCTGTGTGCTCATACCACCTAACCACATCATTAATATCCAACTCAATCTGTTACTCAGTCCATGTACTTTTCAGCTACCACTAAAATAAAGTATATTATTTGCTCACAATCACCACATGAGCTACTAAGTGAGGGTAGTCTTCCTGGAGCACATGACTTGGGAAACTCATCACTAAGCAGAACTGCCAGACAACGTAACCGTATCTTCCCATTATGTCATGACAGGACATTTCACAACAGAATACTATCACAATACTGTAGTTGCTGACAATTTAGCTGTCTCATTAACCTGGAGGAGACGTAGATCAAATCAAGCCAAACACACAAAAATCCTAAAAATTATTAGAACTTTTCTTATGTATGTATGTGAATCCCAACCCTTGTATCCAAAGGGGGCAAAAATCTGTGGACTCTAACTTCCATACCAACATCACATTTGCTCAGGGCTTGTCTGGAAGCTGTGTGTTGTGCCTGCAATCCAGAATTGGGGACTAAATTGCCTGTAAGATCAGTCTCATGTTCTGTCACTGCAGTGTTTTCTGTTGCCTGTGTGCTGTTGCTGCTATTACCAAGAGCTATTATTTGTGTAGATGTCCAGTCCTTGATTTGAGCTGTCACTCAGAAGTTCCTCTGAGTTTGAATTTATTCATATAATGCTTTATCTTGGTTAACTGAGGTTTTTATGTTCTTTGCAGGAGGAATTGCTCAGCAAAAAGCATGCTACTGCAACAACTCCATAAAGCCCGTAAGGAAGCCTCAGAGCTTCCTCATGAAATCTCTACCCCATCTGAAAAACTTGAAGGCATAGAACAGGATCCAGAAATCCGGGAAGAGATCGATTCCTCTGAAATAAATCAAACCCCATATTCTGAAGTGAGGCAAGAGACAAGTAAGGTGATTCCCAGGATGAGAATGGAACCAGAGAAAACAGATACCCCCTTGTTGAGCCATGGGGTTAATGGAGCTGATACAGAGAAAGAAACCAAGATGGAAGCTGAGAAGGTTCAAAATTCAGGAAATGCTCCAGAGCCTCCTCTAACTATGCCAGAGTTGCCAAGGTATCACACAAGAGAAGTCCTCAGTGCTTTTGATTATGAGTTTTCTAATTGTCTAAGATTAAAGAACATTACTTATCCAGTCTGTAAGTTGGAGCAAAGGATATCTGGTTTTGTTACCTAGAAAGACATCCAGTCCTGGTAGCTATTGCTTAATTTAGAAGCAGTCTTACTGGACTAGTGAATTGGTCTGGGACTGGACACACTATGGCACTTCTCACACTGGAAATGCAGCCATTTTCTTTAGGTTTTATCCTGTGTAAGAGGAGGGTGACACAGTATTGATCTCCTTCATGAAGAATGGTACTGAGATTTACTAAGATCTTTGCTTAACTTGGTCTTGAAATCCTCAGTGGTGAGGATTTATTGACCCCCCAGGTAGTACATTTCACTGGTTAATTATCCTTACAATTGTAAAGCTTTTCCTTAAGTCTAAATGATTGTATCTCCAATTTAAGCGTGTTTTTTTTTTTTTTTTGGTTGTGTTCCCAGGAAGTATGGAAAACGTTTTATTCTGTTTCCCAACATAAAAATCCTTTTACAAACTGGAAGATGTATCATGTCTCCCCTTGTAACTTTTTCCCCAAACAAAGCAATTCTAACATCAAGAAAAGCACAAGACCTTAGAGGGACAAATTACACCCATAAGGAATGGGTTATGCCACAGGAATATCTTGGAAAACTGCTTTTTTATTTAAAGAAAGAGAAATAAGGATGGTATCAACTGAGTAAATAGCAGAATTCTTTGGGCCTCTGCCTCCTTGGGCTTAGTTTAATGTGGTGTATTTTGCATAAGGCCTAATTTGAAACTGGAATTGGGTTGCCTTGTGCACCTGCCCAGCTATTTGGGAGAGCTCCATTATGCTGACTTTCAAAGGTTATATTCTGCTATTTTGAGAGTAAAATTTAACATTTTAAGTTTGCATGTAACCCCTTGAAAGCATGAGAACCTGCCTGCTCTAGAGACTGTTGCTTTTTTTGGTGTTAGACACTTGCATACCCTGCCATTCAGACACTGTGTACTTGTTTTAAATGGCAGCAGGTTGGTTACAGGGTTTTTCTCTATGGGATTCCTGACATTAAAGCTCCCTGCTTCATCAGTCCTATAAAACTCCATGTTGTCTATCTGTTAGACTGCCACAGATCTGGCTGGGCCAGAATCTGGGTTATTTATTGTTGGTCCTTAATAGCTCCCAAGGATTTTAATGAATTGCAGTTTCATTGTTGGGGCTCCTGGGGCTTGAAGAATTCAGGAGGAATTGAACTTCATGTTTGCTGTGGAAATGGCAGATGAAATCTTTCTGCAGATATAAAAACAGAGAAAGCTGGAAGGCTTTGGGTCAGGGGGAGCATGTCACTGTGTGATAGCAGATAGGAAAGGAAGTGGAGTTAGACGGGGAATTATGGTTCAGGGATGAGATGTGAAACATCACAAACACACCTCTGCTTAACAGAGTTTTGGTCTCCAAATAGACTGTCACCACTTACCAGAGGTTTGAGGTCTGCTCCTTTTCTTTGTGGCTTTTTTTTTTTTTTTTTTAATTTAGAGAGATTATTTCATCCAATGA
>NW_009945545.1:17541-21552 GCF_000696875.1 Nestor notabilis
GTTGTTCCCCCCCCCCCCCCACCCCAAACACCGTAAGCACTTTCTAAATCTGTTTTAGCCTGTCATGTCATGATTCACCCTCAAGTATGTGGTATAAATATAAGAAAAAGGAAATGCAAACAGATGAATAAGAGTGCTTTTTCCTCCCAAGTGAAAAGCTTAAGCAAAGCAGAATCTGTATATTTTTCAGGACAGAAGAAAGTAAAAAAGAGCTATTCCAAAAGGAAGAACAGATGAAAGAGAGACGCAGGAGACACAGATTCCAGGAGCAGCTGGAGAGACTGCAGCCTCAGCAGTCAGTTACTGGAAAGCAGCCCATGGCAGAGAATACCCCTGTTTTGTTCCACATGGTTAGTAGTTTAGTGTAGGACTGTCCCTTTCAGAATGGCCTCCTTACTAAATGCAAGTGTGATTCTAGAAGCAAAAAGTAATTTTCATTGCATTATTTAAACTCTTTGTTATGGAGCACTATGGATGAGATGAGCAGTCCTACAGCTCTTCTCTCACACTAATAATATCTTTCTCACCTTTTTTGTATGGAGAGTTCTCCCTGTAGAGCTGCCCACCAGGTTTGACTTGTCAGGGTGTGTCAGGAGTCCTGGTTTGCTGAAGTCTTGTATATGTAGTCCTAATTCATCCTTGCACTGATCTCACTGAACACAAGGCCAGCTGAGAAGGTAAGAGGAGATGAGAACCTCTGGAGTTTGTCCATGAGTCCACCATAATGCTTTATTTGGACCAATAGCAGTAACAAAGCTCTTCTGTCAGTACACAAGTTGAAAGACCTTAGAGCCCTAAACTGGGGGATGGACCATTCACAATTGGATTTTTGGTAATCAATTGACTACTGTATTTCTGGAGATTGAAAGCTCATTTTTTATAACACTGGATTAATTGCTGATGAACAGTAAAGGACTAACAAACTTAGAGCTGACTCTGTCTGCCAGCCTGCTCTGGCAAGACCAGTGCACTGCACAGAGCTCTGCTTTGCAAGTGTAAAGGTCATGAATGTAGTCTTCAGACTTGCTCCAGTCTCCTTTGCTGGGGTGTACCACCAAATAAATTCCAGTTAGCCCTTATTAGGATGCAGGCACGTACTTGCTTATTGGAAATACACTTGGGCCTTGCTAACTCATTCTTGACAGTGCACCAAGTGATTGTTGAGTTCTTCTGCATCTTGATCATTTCCCACACTTGCTGTGCTGAAGCCAATGAAATGAGGATAAGGGCTTGGTAATGGGGTTTCCCTCAAGTAGGGTTCAGGGAACAGCTAAGCTGTAGTCTTGCTGTAACTGAATTGCAGTGTAATGATGCCCATTAATAGACGTAATGATATTCCTGCCAGCTACTTATGGACACTGGCATAAACTAACCAGCTCAGGGCTTACTTGGTGCCTGATGTCTGTAGAAACAGCTAACCAGTACCTGAACTGCTGGAGGGAAACCAGCGTGAGCTTACGAGGTAGAAACAATATCAGCACCACCCATAATAACTGTGTTCTATGAGCAACTTTGCTTTTAGTTCTTCTTCAGAAATATCCATTATTAAAATTAAGAATGAAAAATGTATGAACATCATCAAATACAAGTCACTTGTAAGATTACTTGAAATTCATCTTGACGGCAGCAATTTTTCTTTGAATTAGAACAGGTTTTTCTTTTTTCTTTACTTTTTTTTTTTTCTTTTTCCCTTTCTTGCTCAGAGGAACACAGAAAAACGTGAGTGTTTTGACATTTAAAACTAAAGAAGCTGTAATTTGGCAGCTGTATCTCAGTGAAAATATCTAGTATCTATATATAAACACATATATTCAAAGAACAAGCCACACTTTGACAGAGTAGCACACTTTCAAATTTGTTTTAGAAGTCCTTTGTGTTGGCAATGATAGATGCTCAGATCTGGAACACTTGTCATAGTTTCCAGAATTCCTCTGACCATTTATAATGTACATAAATAATTTAATTGAATAATAATCAGAGGGAAAGTTTAGAAACTCTGCAATTACTGAGGCCGAGGTGCTGGGAAAGAAACACAAAGGAAATGTAGGAAGCTGCATTAGGGTTGCATTAGAGTTCTTGTCTAAAATTTAAAAGCGGTGGCATTCAGATTTAATGCTGGTGGGTTTTTTCTTAACCTAATTCAGTCAAACTCTGCTCAGCTTTACTCTGTGGGAAGCACTAATGTAAATAGGAATCAGGTTTGGGAAAAACACTTTCAAACCAGTGCAGGTAACCTAGAAGCCTAAGAATCAGCTTTCAGAGGTATTTCAGGTAAGCGATCAGAGTGGTGGTGGGATCCATGCTGTAAGGTCAGGTTGAGTTAATAATTTAGAGTAACGTGCACAGGTCTTGTTTCAGTATTTGAGTAGAGTAAGCATTACCGACAAGGGAGACAGAGAAGGAATGCTGGACAGCATGTAAAACGCTTAAAGAGGATGTGAAATGAAATGGGCTTGATTTTTCATTCATGTTGTTGTATTATGATAGACTAACTTGATACTAATGTTGATTTCTATATTACCTTCCCATTAGATTGGATCTGGATAATAGTTAATACTTTTCCCAGGCTAATATCCAAGTTTTATGCCAGGGGGCAGCACAGGCAGGTTACTCTGTAAGAGAAGACAAACCAGGAGCTGCAGGTGACAGCAAGGCAGGCAGGGGTAGAGACCTCACCACGAGGTGTGCAGTCCCCCAGTACCCAAGCAAGAGCAGAGTAGGTCCATTGAGGGTAACCAGTTGGCAAGTCTGTGGGAATGAGGTAGGTCCCAAGATCGAGGCCAGAAAGTCCAGCTGGGGCAGGACTAGTCCAGTGACAGTCCAGGGTCAGGGTGGGCCAGCACCTCGGTGATCACCCAGGGAGTCAGTAGGGATGAAGCAGGTCTGAGATCAAGCCCCAGGGTCAGATAAGTTAGTTATGGGCAGGGTTCAGCTGAGTGACATGAGGCCTGGCAGAGGTATAGTTCTAGAGTAGCTCAGTCAAGGACCAAGGGCAAATGTCTCAGCTTAAATGTGTCTCCCAAGCAGAGGCAGAGGGCTCAGCAGAGGTTTCACACCACTCATCACAGCAATCTCATCTGACATTACCCCACTGAGCTTGTCAGAACTGGCCTTAAGCACCAGCATGGCCCTGGTACTTCACATTCCACTATGGAATTAATGTACTAGACAGCAACTGACATTTAACTTTTCAAGCCTTTTTATTACTGGGACAAAATAGGTATTTTCAGCAGGGCTTCAGCTTGCTTCTGTCTTTACTATTACTGCTCTATCGTGATATGGCAGAACAAGATAATAGTTTGAAAGCTGTTTGGAGCCACCTTGCTACCAGTACCTTATACACAGTTTTATCTAGCCTCGTACAGCTAAACTGTTTGGAAAATGGATGAATTGACTTGTACTGAGGCATCTAGTTTTTCTTGGCTACTTTGTCTAACCTTGTATTAGTAATTATATTACCATGATCATCATCTTTAAACATGGTGGGATGGCTCCTATGACTGGAGTGTTGGAATGGAAGGTTACCGGCTCTTTAGAAAAGACAGGCCCGGCAGACGGCGAGGGGGAGTTGCTATTTATGTCAGTGACAGGCTTGAG
Organism: Nestor notabilis; assembly: GCF_000696875.1. Taxonomy (NCBI): domain Eukaryota; kingdom Metazoa; phylum Chordata; class Aves; order Psittaciformes; family Psittacidae; genus Nestor; species Nestor notabilis. The sequence continues at coordinate 21,139 of NW_009945545.1, forward strand.
AGGATGAAACTCTCTCTGGGGGTAGGTGATGAGTCAATAGAGAGCTTATGGATCAGAGTCAAAGGGAGAACAACAATGGTGGACATTACTGTGGGGATCTGCTGCAGGCCACCTGACCAGGAGGACTCTGTTGATGAAGTGCTCTAGAGACAGATAGGAGCAGTCTCCCGTTCGCAGGCCCTTGTCCTCATGGGGGACTTCAAGCATCCTGATATCTGTTGGAGGGACAGGACAGCCCGGCTCAAGCAATCCAGGAGGTTCCTTGATTGTGTGGAAGACAACTTCCTCTTGCAAGTAGTAGAGGAGCCAACAAGGAGAGGTGCCATGCTTGACCTTGTGCTCACCAACAGGGAGGGGCTGGTGGGGAATGTGATGCTCCAGGGCAGCCTTGGCTGTAGCGACCATGAGATGGTC
>NW_009945546.1:0-8270 GCF_000696875.1 Nestor notabilis
TTATTTATAATACATATATGTATTATATCTCTATAATACAAAGATATTAAATACTAAGTTTGTCTAGACAGAAATAAAATTCTGAATATGCTGAAAAAATATTTTTGTTCTGAAAGAAAGTAGGTTTTGGTTAGATTATATATTGGGAAGAATATATATATATTTGGAAGAATATATATATATTCTTCCCTGTGAGGGTGGTGAGGCCCTGGCAGAGGTTGCCCAGAGAAGCTGTGGCTGGCCCCCCCCTCAATGTTCAAGGCTAGGGGCTTGTTGGATGGGGCTTGGAGCAATCTGGTCTAGTGGAAGGGCGTTAAAGCTGGATGAGTTTTAAGGTGCCTTCCAACCCAAACAATTTAGAGATTCTATGATTCTATGAAAAGTTAGAGAAACAATGAAAAAACAGTATAGAGAAATCTGGATTCAACTGTCTGTTCTGGCATTAATTTTCAGGTGGCATGCACAAAATGAGTTTTATTTTTGCACTCATACTACTGAGTCAGCTTTGTGAAGCATTGCAAAGGCTGTGGAGAAGAAACGCTACAAAATCTATACTTAGACATGCTAAGGTTTAATGCTTCTTGGTTTTGAATATTTCAAGCAAACAAGCCTTTTGAGAAGATGGAAAACAACACCAAAAAAAGAATATTGCTTTCTGTATAAGCTTCTTTTTACTAGAAATAGGGACCATATCAGTAAAAATTCTACAATTCATGCTCTGCCTAAATCACCATCAAATTGCAGATTTGTTGCTTACAACAGTTTTTCTAAGGAGAAATAAAATGGTGTAAGACTCATGCTGCTGCAATGTATCACCTCCTAAACACGGAAAACAAGAGTTTCTATAAAAAAATCTCAAGATGGTTTTTTTCTTCACATATGTTGGGATATTTAGAGAACAATAACAAAAGCCTTCCAGGACCATGTCTTTTTTGAAGAAGGAGTGGTATAAGTCCACTGAAAAGTCTTTTCTATATTCCACTTATGGCCCCATTAAATTGAAATCTGTGCAATTAATACTCTCTTCTTTTTCAACGCAAGGATAAGAAAGAGCTGGGATGGGAACCTGAGGCAGAAAATAATGTGAAGGTGTTAAAAAAGAAAGAAAAGAGGAGAGAGAAAGAAAGCAAGGAGCTCATCTTTCATAAAGAAACAGATAAACCACAAACAATGAAAAATTTAAGTAAGGTAAGGATGCACAGGGTAAAATTCTGATTTCAACTATGAAAAATCAAGTTCTTGGACTTTCAATTTAAAATTGGATGAATAATTCGTATCATGGAGCTTACTAAATAAATTAATAATTCTGGAGTCTTTGGAAGTTTGTCATAACATACAGAGAAGGACAATCTGTATGAAATAAACTAGTGCTCTGATGTGAGCCAAGTACCATTGGTTAGCTTAAGAAAAATGCACAAAGTATTAGAGAGAAAAAAAGAGAAGAGCAATTTGTAGCTTGATAGTGAAATGAATAGAATGTAATGAAGTCATCTGAAGCTGTGGGTTACGTAGCTATTGAAAGATTAATGGATTTCAGCCTTTAAATTTTATTTTATATTTCATTTCTGTGCTCTAAATTTAATCCTTATCTGATCTTGTAATGTCAGTCCAATGTTTGATCTAAAGATTTTGGCACTAATAGAAAAGAAATGTTCACTTTCACTTGTGTGGACTTATTTTATGAACTTTGTGGACAGATTTAAATCAGTGAGAAGGTTTCTGCTGCGACATGATACATTATAAAATATATATGTCTTGCTATAGGACTGAAACAATCTCCTGAAATTCTATGACATCCTTTTAATTTTAAATGTTTTGAGGCAGGCTTAATGTAACTAAACAATATCTGAAAGATGTCTGTCAATCTTGTATTTTAAAATTTCTGCAAGATGTGTTACAGTGGTTTGATAGGTTTCAACAGAAGCATAACAACATATATCAGAAATGCTTTTCTGAAATCTCATCTAAGTGACACTTCTAATAAATGAAGTCAAATTCCACTTGTTAAACTCCAGTTTTGAAACTGTTGATTGTTGTTCTCTTTGTAACAAAGCTTTTAACATGCATTCAAGAAACACACAAGGATAGCAGGATTTGAAGTATGGAAGAGCTCTTGTGAAAGGAGAAAACATGTTACTTACTTAGAAATGAAAGAAGCCCTCAGTGTCATGAATAATTTGGAGAAGGTGTTCCAATACTGAGGAATGCTCTTTCTGGAAACTGGAGGAATACCTGGTCTCCCCTGGTGCAACACAGCCAGATGTCTTTCTCATTCTCATGAGCTGGAGGCAGTTGCTCTCTGGGAGTCAAGTCTGCTCTAAAATAAATAATTTTTTTTTTTCACTTAGCAAGAATAAGTATCTGTTTACTGTAAGAAATAGTTTGTTTAATTTATAATTGAGATATTTTCAGTTGATCCTTCAAGAAAATTGCATGACTGGTTTTGTGAAACAGCAACAAGCATGTTTGACACTTCCAGTCATTGAAGTGGGAATCACGTAAAAGTTGCATCTGCACATACCACTTCAGTTCCAAATGATTTCAAAATGATCAATTGAAAACTTCTTCTCTGTTGTGGTTTAACCCCTGCTGTCAAGTAAGCCCCATGTCAGGATGCGGGAGAGAATTGGAAGATTGAAAGTAAGAAAACATGTGAGTTGAGACAAAGACAGTTCAATAGGTAAAAGAAAAGCTGCACATGCAAGCAAAACAAACTAAGGAATTCCTTCACCACTTCCTGTGGCCAGGCAGGTGTTCAGCCTGCTCCAGGACAGTAGGGCTCCATCATGCACAATGGCTACCTGGGAGGACAAACACCATAACTCAAATCATCCCCTCCTTCCTTCTTCTTCCACAGCTTTATATGCTGATCATGACACAATATAGTATGGAACATCCCTTGGGTCAGTTGGGTTCAACGATCTCAGCTGTGTCCCATCCCAGCTCCTTGTGCACCCCCAGCCCACTCGCTGGTGGGGTGGGGTGGGGTGAGGACCAGAAAAGGCCTTGACTCTGTGTAAGCACTGCTCAATGATAAGGAAAACATCCCTGTGTGATCAACGCTGTTTCCAGCACAAATTCAAAACATTGCCCCATACCAGCTACTATGAAGAAAATTAACTCTACCCCAGCCAAAACTAGCACATTCTCAAAAGTATTAAAAGAAAAAGAAGTATAGAAATTAGTTTGAACATTCCTAGAAATAACAATAAACAAGATCTGTCCACAAAGTTCAGAAGTTAAACCACTGTGAAATGCATGAAACATTTTATCTGTGGAAGGGGTTCTGGGGAAAGATAATATAAAGAAAAATAGCTATTTAGGAAATTCTGAAACAGTCATGTTTTGTAGATTTTCTCTACAAAGGGATCTATAGGTACCTCTACAAATCACAATAACTCATATAACTGCATCTGTTGATAAGCATGACTGAATCAGAAAATAAAATGAAATTCACAGAACTTGAAGACTGCTAAGGTTGTTTTTATATAAAGACAGAATCATCATCTGTATGATATACTGTTTTACCAAATCACATATTTATCTGATGTTGTCTAAACCAATGTTTAGACTACAACTCTTGTAGTACACATAACCTTACTTCTTTCTCTACAAAGCTAATTAGGTGCAATCTCACTGCACCTTCAAAGTACCTTCACTGTCTCCAGTCTACTAGTAGTTGAATTATCACTTACTTTCTTCACTGATGGTTCCAGAAGCATTCTGCATTGCAATGTAGCTCAATTTAATTACATCAGTCTATTAGCACAGGCTTTAACACACTCAGAGTGTCTATTGGTTAATAATAATAAACTGCATGCTGGTTAAAATTAGGAAGTATAAATTAGGATTTTAAAATACTAAAATAGCAAAGTAGAAGGGTATGATGAAATATACATTGTCAAGTTGATACATTTATGTTTTGACTCTCACACATTGATACGTCTTTCACTCCTCTAGTGCTGCACAGTGGTGTGTATTATTGAGCATAAAAAAATCTAAGAAAGATGTGTAACAAGAAGATAAAGTTTTAAAAAAAAGGTTGGAGTAACATGACCCAACTATAATAAACACTAAAGGGAAAAGTCTTTTTATAGGGTACAACATTTATTAACATTACACATTCCTCTAATTAAAGAAAAATGGTGCTTAGATAAATCTCAAGCATCCTGATTATTTGCATGAAAACATTACTTTCTGTTTCAATTTTGCTTGTGGTTTTGTTTTCGTTTTTTTCTGCAACATGAGCTCAACAACATGCAAAAATGAATGTTGATGGCTAACTTTAGAAGAACCCAGTAAAGCCCCAGTAGGTGCTCAAACCTGGTATTGCTCTATCTGTCCTATTGCAGAGATCATCTTGGCAGATTTCTCAAAAAAAGGTATGTTGGAAGACCAAGCATTTCAAGCTGATATCTGGGCATATAGTCACAGAATAGTTTGGGTTGGAAGGCACCTTAAAGCTCAAGTAGTTCAAAACTGCTACCATAGGCAGAGACATCTTCCACTAGACCAGGCTGCTCTGAGACATGCCCAACCTGGCCTTGAACACAGCCAGAGGGATGGGGCAGCCACGGCTTCTCTGGGCAAGCCACAGCTTCAAGGTGCCAGCACCTCACCACCCTCAGAGGGAAAAATTTTTTCCTAATGTCTCCTGCTGTCAACTGCAATTGGGTCTGCTCAATGGTTTAGCACTTGAATCTTAACTGAAGAATTTGAAGAAGCATTCAGAAGCTTGGCTAAGCCATGAACGTTTATGATTTTCTTAAAGGCTGATATTCCTTTCTCTGAATTACAGGTTGTGTTTATAGCTTTGTACTTAACATTTTATCAACTATTTTATGTATAGGCTCAAAGAAAAAAAAACCAACTCACAAAATCCAACACATTTGTGGCAATGGTTCATCAGAAAACACTGCATGAATTTCTTTTTATGTGAGTGGATGAAATTTATGTTCAAATATCCAGATATTCAGACTTCTGGTATTTCATACTTCACAGCTAAAGCCTTGACATGACACTAGTTCAACTTTTAGTAAAATGTCCTGACATAGGCCTGGTTGTTGTGACCTAAGAGGCACCAGCTCAGCTCCAATCCCACTCATAGGAAGTCAGATGAGTCTACACCACTTCTCCAGCTCTTTTATAAGCTAATCCATTCTCTTGTGAAGAACTGAGTTCTCTGTGTGGCTTTTAACCATTAAAAAAAAAAAAAAAAAAAAAAAGGAGTTAGGAGGAAAAGAAATGGGGAAAGTGGAGGCAAGACATCCATCTAGCTCTCAACAGCATTCTGCTGTTAACATGTTTCCATAAACTGATTAATCATAAATTCATAAATTATTAATGTCAGCCTCACTGAGACAGAATGGATCTCCTTTATTGAAACCTTTATTGTCTCCCAGGCATTCTGGCAGTGGTTTTGATTGATAAGCCAATAGTACCTCTATTTGCATAATCACGCTGGCACCTGGCTGCATAGCTAACTCACTTCAGAGTTCACACAATGGCATATGATATATTTGTGCCTGTCATAACCTTGATTGCCCACAAACAGTACTTCTGGATGAGATTATAAATGTCACAGTTTTAAGTTATAATATTTCGGTTTTGTTAGTGATTAATTTTCATGCTATGTCGGCTAGAAGAAAAGAAATTCATTTTGGAGCAAAATAGTTGCAGAATCTGTTATTCTAGGAAAGTAGCTGCAGAGAAAATACTGAACCCAAATAATTCTGGTTTTATCACATTGGTATGTTACTGCTTTTAACTTTTTTTTTTGTTATCATAGATACAAGCACTATAGAAACACTATTTAAATTCTTAGCAACACTGAATCATTATTATTTGACTTCTGTCTGAAGACTATTACTACATTTTGCCTGAGTTTTTACATAAATTAAGATGTTCTTACAGTAGACACTGCTTTACTGAAGATAAAGCCTTCATATTTCTCATGTAGACAGGCTGTCTTACATTAGAAATAAATTCTTAAAATTGAAACAGTAGAGACAGTAAGAACTACGTAATATTTTTGTCCAGAAAGTGAGATTTTAATGAAAATTTTAAAAAATATATTAGGCTATGGAATGTCTGACAAAAATATTTGCAAAATTTAAGAATTAGAGTCAGTATATTTTTGGGCAGCCATCAACATTTTGGATTTTTTATCTCTAGTACCTCTTTTTTCAAGAAAAACCATCACAAGCACTGTCTCTATTGCCCCTGTCTCTAATTCTTTTGAGACTCCAACTCTCCAACTCTTTGGAGAATTTTGAAGACGACATTAAATTGCCAAAATGTTCTAGTTTTGAGGTACAGAGGTACAGAGAAGTGATAAAATATTTGAAGTTCTACTGCTATTGGCTCAAAACACTTAAAAAAAACCTCTCAGACATTTTAACACTAAACTGGAAACAAGCAACAGGTAAGTCTGAACCATTTTTATGTCTTTCCAGGCTATTATTTTGTACTGAGGAGACATGATATTTGGGGATCACTTATAAACTTAAAAAAGGCAGAGTTATTAATAGGTACTAAGCTTCCTGTGGTAGACTGAAAGTAACAACACAGAACTGTGCGTACATTATTTACTCTTGTAAATTAATTTAATTTAGGTATAGGTAACACATCTGAAGAAACTTGGGAATGTGGTATCATTTGGGCTGAAGTTTTGTACAGATTAAGTACAAATAGGTGAAGAAACAATTATTTTTCTTATGCTAAGGCACAATTAAGGTCTGTGAGTGTCAATTTGCCATTGAAAGGCTAAGTAGGTAAACTTGTTCTTTGTTGGAAACTTATTCAGTTTTCTACAGAGTTAGGCTACCAGAATCTCAGTTATAGCCATGGTGCAGATGTGTCTACTAGGAAGATCTCTGACATTGACTTACTTTCTGTAAGGCAATAGAGTAAACTTCTGCAGAGTGAAAAAAACAGCATCAATTTGTGATACTCACAGTTCATTGCAGAAGAGAGAAAGTGTAAAATAGAAAAAAGAACTTGAAATAATGTAACAGTTTAAGAACAACTTCAGTGAAATTCATGGCTTAAATCTCAGACTTGAAAAAATCACATTCCAGTCTTTTTAGAGTCTGAGAGATTATGGTAATTTTCAATTTTTTGTAGCAACATTACAGGGGAACATAACTTCTCTGCATGTCCAGAAATACTTCCATTTCAACAGAACTGGATAACTGAGCACCTAACTCATGCTTAAATCCAAATTAGATGATTAACAGTCAGGTACATAAGTCTGAAGGACCTGTGAGAAAGAGGTATGGTTTGAGCATAGCCAATATATGCAGTCAGCACTAAGCAGCAGAATGCACACCAAATATACATGAAAGTTATAGCAGAATCTCCTTAACCAAGTATAAAACATGCTCAGGAAATGGGAAACTTTTGCATGGAGTGTCTTTTTTAGCCTGAAGAAGCACACTCATATCTTCATTATGTCAAAAGCATGTCCTAACCACCACCCTGGAGCTAACACTGTGGTAAGAATACTGCCTACCTTTCTGTTTCAAGTGGATCCTTGCACAGCTCTAATGCACTGATACACAAGACCAAAAATTACCTGAATTTTTGTATACAGTCAGCTGGTTTTAAAGGTCAGCAGTTGCTTATGCATAGTTTCATCAGGCTGTTATATGATCATATATAATGTAATAAGACAGAAAATAAAGCTTCAAAACCACTTTTCTGTGACTGTGTACTTCACTGCAAGTAAAATGTAAAGCACTACTACCTTGTATCATGCTGATCAGCATCTTATGAGAAAGGAATGACTTTAGTTCACATGAAGTTAATGTTATTTTACCTCATGTTTAAAAATATTTTCCTCCCAGCACTTTCAATTAGTAAATGACAGAACTTTAGGAAATCATATAAAGTAAGCTTCAAAATCTACTAACCATACATTCCTGATACTTGCTTCTCAATTTACTGAAACACTGAGACAAAGTCAATATACCATATGTGAAGCTGTTTGAGTCAGAGTTAAAAGTGGAAGTTAAGTTGCTTTCAGGAATGTTTTTTAGAAAGAAAGAAATCCCTTTAAAACATTTATCATTAGCACAGTTTACAAAATGCCAACAGAGATAGTAGTGATTAAATGTTTTCCTTTAGGACATTTGGGAGTCTGATGGGAAATGTGATGTCATTTATTTGCCATTTCAGATGTAGAGGTAAGATATAGACAGCAGTAGCCTGGAGAGCATGAGGAAGGACTACTGAGCCTTGGGAGAGGTGGTTAGGGCCTCTGGAGCTCA
>NW_009945547.1:0-216 GCF_000696875.1 Nestor notabilis
GGGGCTCAGGGGGGACGTGGGGGAACTGGGGCAAATATTGGGGTGTCCCTCCCTGCAGGCATGCCATGCCAGGTAGTCAGGCACCAACAACATGGCTTAAACCCGAATCACACACTGCAGTCGCTGCCCAGAGCTACGACAGAGACCCCAAAAGCAGAAACTGGGGAGAGGAAGCAGGATTTGGGGGGCTGGGATGTGTCCCCCCCCATCCCAGGG
>NW_009945547.1:334-589 GCF_000696875.1 Nestor notabilis
CCACTCCAGTTTGGGGGGGCTGAGGGGGGGGCAGCAGCACTCACCCCCTGCACCCAGGGGTGCTCCAGGACCTGGGCTGCACTGAGCCGCTTCTTGGCATCTCTCACCAACAGCTTGGAAATGAGATCTTTGGCTCCGAAGGAGATGTGTGCCCAGTCCTTGTCGGGAAACTCGTACTTGCCCTCCTGGATGCTTTCGAAGAGCATGTTCTGGAGCAGCAGGGGTAGGGGGAGAAGGTAAAGGGGGTGAGTCGGG
>NW_009945547.1:674-996 GCF_000696875.1 Nestor notabilis
ACAGAGCCACAGGGACCCGCGAGGGGGGGGTACCCACTCAGCATGATGTACAGGATGACCCCCAGGCTCCACAGGTCACAGCGCTTGTCATAGATGGACGCCTCCTCGTTGAAAGCTTCCACCACCTCTGGGGCCATGTACTCGGCAGAACCACACTGTGGGGAGAGGCGGGAGTGAGCTCCAGCACGGGGGTCCCAAAGGATGGGGGACTGATGGGACTGGGCAGGGGGGGATCCCAGCAGAGCTACAGGGCTGCACCCCCTGAAATGAGGGTGCAAACCCAGGGTGCTGCCCTCTTGGCAGGGCAGGTCACCGCTGACGG
>NW_009945548.1:0-12370 GCF_000696875.1 Nestor notabilis
GGTGCATCAGCAGGATGTTCATGTGATGTGCTGGGTATTTCATTATTAGCCCCCTGCAGAACCGTGAAGCGGTTCTGGGTATGGACATCAGATTTAGGAGGAATCCCCTTGCTGCTAATTGTCCTCTTCCTCCTTTCTTTGTTGTTTTTCTTTTTGTTGCTAGTTCCCAGTTTCCTGGGTTAATGCCCTCCTTCTTTCCTGTGTGAGCAATGATGGGCGCTTGTGGACCCTGCATGGTTTGGCCCTGGAGCAAGCAGCCCAGCTTCCCCTCAGCTTCCATGGCATCTTTTAGCTTACCAACAGCCTTCCACAGCTCAGACAACGGTCCTCCACTAGGGCACATCGAGCACAGCCCTGTCCATTGCGCACCCTTGTCTCAAGAGACCAGTCGAGGCACTTCCTACACCCCGAGCTGTCTGGTGCCTGCACTGGCCACCTCTGGGGCAGCCACAGCAGCACCCCCAGAGCAGACCCTGCTCCTGAGGTGGGTGCTCACCTTCCTGTGCCACACTGTGTTTGCCCTCCCTGGTCGCCGCGCTCCTGGCTGCTCGTGCTCCCTGAGGTGGGTTTTTATCCTCTGAAGGCTGGTGTTGTTCCTCCTGGCTCCCTGCTGTGAGTCCCTGCTCACATCAGCGGAGCTGCCAGCTCCTGATCAAGTAAGTCCTCTCGGGAGGTTGAGGCTCCCTTTGCGGGGCGCACCTGAGGCTCCTGGAGGCTGAGCTTCCCCCCGCTCCGCTGTTCAAGACGTCCTCTCTGGAGAGACTCACCTCAGCAGCTTTTCAGCAGCTCACTAGAGTGACATGTCAGAGGCACAAAGATCGATGCATTGCTCCAGCAATATGGAGGTTCCAGGTCCAAACAAACAGCTCAAAACCTGGTATTACACCCAGACACCTTTGCATCACATTCTTGATGTTTCCGATGACGTTGTTACCCTGTGTCTCCAAGTATGATACTGATGTGGACACTGCCTTCCATATGCAGAGCTAGTAGAGAAGGGAAAAGAAAAAGGAAGCTAAAGGCAGTCCTTAGTGTCACCACACCAGTATTTGCTAGCATGAGCCCACTGACCGCAGCTTGCAAGTATCCACGTACCTACAAGAAAGCTCCAGTCCCACAAAGGTTTAGCAGTGAGGCGGGCAGCCTGCCACTGCTGCTGTACCGAGTCTGGAAACACTCATGCAAACGTGGAAGCCTCTGGAGAATCTACATAGACATATAGGATAAGCAGCACACAAAAGTAAAAATAAGTAAATTGAAAAGTTTTCAATTCTTGAAACTTCCATTTAACTTTTAAAGAGTAGATTTACTCTGATAACGTTCTGGCTGGATGAACTACACAAAACCTAGCAGCTTTTCTGCTTATATCTTGCTTAAAAGAATACTGACATTCTTAAAGAGCTATCTCTAGCAGGTGTAGGGGGGGCGTTTCTAACAGGTGAGGCTGCTTATATGCTCTGACACAATTAAATGATTTGCAATTTCACACAGCTCAAAAGATTTTCCTGCTGGAAATGACATTGGCAATTGAGGAGTATCTAACAATAGAACTGAAACCTATTGTGCTGTCCTTTGAGCTATTAAATCCGACAAAACAAACAGTGGTGTTGGCAAACCATTGAATAATAAGAGAGAATAGCACAGATATGAAAACCACCTGTTTTTCCTAAGATATTCATTGACTACCTATATACATGAGCATATACTTATCAAACCCAGCACATATTGTGAGAATAACTGAACTGGCTCCTGTAACTAAGGCTTAAAATGCTTCTTGCCATGTGCACCCGCTGCACACTGAGGGTCCAGAATTCCTTCTAAATAAGGTTCAGTGAATGAGACCAGTTCTGGGAATATACAATTTTTCACCAATTATTCCTTTGTTCTGAAACCTCTTCGGAGAGTTTTTTCAACTAGAAACTCCTTGTGAGCAGAGAATAAATTATACTGAATTCAAATACCAATCTGTTTCATCATTTTGAAAGAATTCATGTTAAAATAGTAACCGGATTCTCCTAGCATCCTATAAAGCTTCAAAAAACCTTAGAAGATCCTAGTATACCCAATACCTTATGAACCTGTTTCTAAAGGAATTATTCCTTTCAGATTTCAACCAGCTTTCATGGTCGATTCAGCCCTTGGACAAAAATCTTAGTATGCTAGGACAAGGTTTTCAGCTTGCCTAACTAGCCACAGCCAGCTGCAGTTAGATCTCACTCCCTGGAAAAAACCAGTAATATTAACTCCCTATCAAAGCATTGCCAATGCATTATTATGGCAGACAACAGGGATTAATTAAAAAAAAAACCAAAACAAACCAAATAGAACAAAAAACAAAAAGGAAAAGCAAAATGAGTCAAAGCTGCCTCAACTGTTCATCCCAGTGACAGTGGGATGATTTTGAGGTAATGGCAATCCTGTCTTTCCTTCAGTGAAGCCAGGACTCCCCTCTTACTATTTTAATGAGTGAATTCAGCAGCTGCACAGCAGCAATGTCCACCTACAGACACCCACACAAACACATAACCACTGCCTGTAAGTGCCAAAACTTCAAAGAACAAAGAATATATTTATATTTCAGTGTTTGTTCAGTATTAGGAAAAAAGCTCATAATAATGACTCAAGCATGTGGTAGAGGTGGGAATGTGCTTCAGCTATCTGGTATTTTAAAATAAAAAGAAAACTACATCTATAAACTGATCATTTACTATGCAATAATCTATATTTATGGATTCGTCATCATATAGCAACAACCCCACTATCTTTTTTTACATAGCCATTCATTTTTAATTGCACAGACCACAGACACATTTATTCACGTAAATCACAGATGTAGGTATGTATCAGTATGTGCAAGAGGTACTGCAAATATATTGTGCAGCTGCAGTGAACATTAGAAAAGCTATCCAACAAATATGTCCGAGATCCACATTTGCAGTTTTTCAGGGAATGGAAACAGCCTGCCTTAGCAAAAGGAGCTTTGATGCTGGCTTTTTATTCTTATTGCCAAAGCAACTGTTTCTATTCTGGAAAACTGAAAGTATTTTCTCTCGTAAAATACATCTGAAAAATAGAAAATGAATTAAATATATGCAAATGGCAGGCTGATATAAATCAGTGAAGAACATGAGAAGGAACCGCAGGGGACTCAAGCTCTGTCTGCAGACATGTAATGCAAACCCTGCAGGCAGCCTGCATTTCAGAGCACCCCCAGGCAGGGCTGAGGCACAGGCCAACACCTGAACTTGGAATCCATGCTGGCACTTTCAGACTTGGCTATTTATATCCAGGTGCTCTTCTGGCACTAACCTGGAGCCGACTGCCCATGAGGATGGGGAGGAGACATGTACTGAAACTCTGGTGCCGAGGGGAGGCTTTATGCCTCTAATGAGAATAGAGAGGGCAGCACAGGTGTGAAATGCTACCCCAAAGAGAAAGATTTATCTTCCTGACAGATAGCAAAAAAATAAAAAGCAATGGGTTTTTCTCCCCAGCAGCCTTCTCCTCCTTTACTGTCTTGTTTTGACTCAGCACTAACTCCATTTTTCCAATTTGTTCTTTTTTTCACTTGGTTCCATCCAGCCTACCCTTGCCTCCTGCAGAGTCTGGGTTTCTTCAGGTTTTGGGATGTTTGTATGTAAATGTGAGCTCTCAGTAACATTGGGTTTGGTTATTATCAGAAGTTAAGAAAGCAAAATAACCTCCAGTCCAACGGTCAGATTTCTGGTGGTGTGAAGAGTAGGAGCATCACTGAAAGTAACGATTTATGCTGCACGAGAATCTAGTTTTAAACCTCCCAGCTACTTTAAATTTGCCAGTATCATAAATGTCACAAAATTCTCTTGTCCTTCCATTTGCCTTGGCAGCATTTTGAAATGGTATTTCTGTGGAACATTTGAACTTTGATTGCTATCTCTTCAGCTTATAAATATGCACATCACCACAGCTAGCCCAATCCGTGCATACTATGGTTTTTCTTTTTTCAGAGGCTTAACAGTACAAGTTATGCAAGTGAATTTTCAAATTCCAAACCTTCTTTATCCTAAATTCCTCGTAGCCTTCCTTCCCAGAAAAATGTGTGAACTGTCATCATTTTCAAGAGTCTTGAAAATGTTTTGTGCCTTAGTCATATTTCAGCTGATGACATCCAGCATCTCATTCAAGCTCACCAGAGCCGTATCCGACAGTTTCTTGTCAGCAGTCATTGCAGAAGTCCATCACACAAGATAAAAGGGCTAGTTCTCCAAAGGACAAATCAAATTGGCACAGGACTGCAAAGCTTTTAGCATGCTCACCTTTATTTCCCACGCAATATTTACTTAGGGAGATATCTGAAAACACTACTTTCAGGCCTCTGAATGTACTTGAACTGAGACATTTACTGACTGAGAGCAATGATGACATGCAAACACTGGACTCTCATTTTAGTTTTTGTTTTTCTTTAAGGATGCTATCGTCTTTGGAATCAACAGCACAGAGGCTGAAAACACATCAGTTAGGGATTCCTAGCCGTGCACTGCAGATAAGCGATAGAGACACATTTGATTTTCCAACACCTCAGGCAGCAATTTGGCCACACACAGTACACTAAATCCAACTGCTACAGAAAAGACAGTATGCAAAGAGCAGTCCTTTGCTTGCACTGAACAACATGGGACCCTCTGCAGTAAATACTCTGTCACCAATTGCTTGGAGTACAGAGGCTCCTCTCTTGGTGGCATGCAGACACTTTGTTGGCAGTGCCATGATTCTGTAGGGATATTCACTAAAACATTAAGGAAAGCCATAAATTAATAATTTATAAACCAATAGGCAGATTGAGGAAACAAAAAAGCAAATATCACAAAGTCAAAATTCGAATACCTGTGTCTAGCAGCTGGGATACATGATGAGATTTTAGTGGCATTGTGATGCCGTGACATTTTGACACTTTTAAAAAGTCAGGTGAGATTATCCTTTTTTGCAGGTCACATGTAAACATGACATGGCTTTTGTCTTACTTAATACTACAGAAACAAGCCACAGGGAGGGTTTCTGAAGAAATCTGTGATAAATTTGCATTTAATGGTCAAAATGGCAAAACAAGAAAACTTTTATGGAGCTTGGCAAGATACTTGTTGAGTTTAAATAAAATTACTATTAAGAATTTGCAATATATTTTTCTCCCACCTCCCTTTGTCTACTTCCTCATAACTATTTTTTATAAGACAGAAAAGAAAAATCAAAACATCCTGTAAAGGTGAGTGGCTACAGTACAATCTCTCATCTCCTGTCTAAAATTATCACTTTAAGTACTGTAATGTAGAAATTTGTAAGTTTTAGTAATTTTCTGTGTAAACGGCCACTGAGAACTATTTCTGGGCCTACATTAAGCAGGTTCAAAGATTTTATCTTTTTAAAAACAAGATCAGGCAGTCAGCATCTTGGTATGTGATAGCTTTTATGTTGGGACAGGTGAGAAAACTAGAGCTGGAAGTGTCTCTAAGGGTTATCTAATTCATCCCTCCTGTCCTTGACAGCATCAATTCGCACAGCAACCTGTTCTGGCAGATTTCAGACCTGTCTTTTTGGTAGCTAAAAGACCACTGTAGATTCAAGTCACATGTATGGACATTCACAGACAGACTGAGGGGCATGGCTCCAGCATGTGTGCCCATGAAACAAATAAGAAATACATTATGAATAGGTCTGTGTCCATATGGAAAGCCTGTAATAAGTTACAGGAGTTCTTTATTCCTGAACAATTTCCTTTACACACAATGGGAAGATTTTTGGAAATAACTGGTGTCCTTAAAGCCTCAATATTAACATACATGGAGCAAATATGCCAACTTTATTTTGGCATATTTCTTTACTTCCAGCAACTGCAGAAGAGCCTATTCCTTTAGACAGGCATCTTGCACACACAACAGAATGTATCAACATATCAGCTTATTTAGGAAAAATAAATAGTATGACTTCTGAAGAACTTTTTAACCTTTTAATTATAAGAACACAGGCTTTTGGAGCAAGCTAGCTCTCAGTTCATTAAGTCCCTCCCTGCTCTCCACGAATGTGTATACTGATGATTCTGCTATATTCCATAAAAGATAAAATGCAGAGAAATCCAATACGCTGCTTCTCCTTTAGGAATTCATTTGCTGATAAATAGTTATTCTGTCAAGAATTATAACTGGGTAGGAACACATCAAAAGAATGTGTCCAACTTCTTTCTTTGGCATAGTACACATCTGCAGTGGTTGTGCTGTGCAAGCGGTTTAAGAAAATAAAATACAAGTCCTCAAATTCAGGGCAAGCATTGTATGGGGTACAGAGTGTCAGACCCGGGCTGGAAGGTGAATTCACTCTGCCTTTGAAAGGCTATAAAATGGTTTTAAATGTCCTGAATTTTCAACATCATCAACAAAGTGTTATTCAAAATATATACAACATACTCAGATGCAAATGAGCAGTGTCTATATACCTTAGCCCCGCTAATGTCTCTAAACAATGTTCATCTTTTTTCACTGTAGCATTCTCTATTTGGTTTGGAAACAAATAATTCCGAGTTTCATGAATAATCAAAATGTTCTCAAAAAGCACCTGCTTTCCTGACTCTTCTTACTCCCCTACATTTCTGTTACAAGTGAAAAATATGGTAGAACAAAGAAGAGAGAAAGAGAATAACACTTCAGACAACTGTCAAATAAAGCTGTTCTACAAAAAGTTCATTCCTAAGATGTGGAAGAGCTCCTTTATCAATGCAATAAGACATGCAAGGATGTGTCATATCATATACTCATGAGAAAACACACCAGAATACAGTTAATCCTAGTCCTAGTTTTATTCTTTGTTTAACCTGTGAACAACATGTTATTTACTTTCTGTAAACATGAGGCTTTTTTGTTCCAAAACACCTCACTCATCTGTAGATATAAATTCTTATGATATAAATAATCTGTTAACGTATTCCCTACTGAAGCCAAGCTTTAATCTCTCAGAAATTTATGGCACGTGCCAACTAACACTGAAATACATTATAGAATCCAGACCTTGAATCTTGCCAAGTAATGATGAGTATGAGGAAAATATGTTAACATATTGTTGGTTCGAAATTTAAAAACTATCCAAATGTTTGATTTCAAATTGGTAACAGTGCAATAACACGTGCTGCCTTTTGAAGCTTTTATTCCACAAGTGATAATATACTGTGGACTACAATAATGTGTTTCTGAAAACATGGTGATTATAACATATAACATAGATTACAATTACTGAAATATGTCATGATCACATGTGGAAAATACACAAAACAAATCTCAGGGGGATATGGAGAAAATTGATTCTTTGAAATGGTTGCTGTTATGGAAAATAAAATCACCAATTACTGCAGTAAAAAATGAAGAGACACAGCAGATCTGTCCTCTCCCTGTACAGCCAGAATACAGAAGGCACACTGTTATGTAGATGCCTCTCTGTTCAAAGCCAACACCCAGAGATGTGGCTGTGCAAGACACTGCCATGATCACCGTGTTGGGATGCTCCATGATGGCTTTTGTTTCCACCTGCCATCTGCCTTGCCTTGTGTTTGGAAAGCAATGAAACCTTGTATATTAGCCAGAAAGAGAGAGAAAACTGGTTGCGAGGGGACATTTAGGTCATTTCTGACTGCAAGATGAATTACCTTTTATTTCCCACGTTAGTTCATATGTTCTAAACTCCTAAGATGATACTTACTAAAACTATGATGAAATTCTTCAGGCTAAAAGCCAAAGACCTGATAATTGAACCAAAACTGGGAGGAGACTTGCAACAATGATACTACTTTGTGAGAATGTCAAAACAGAGGAAACGCAGTATAACTGCTTTGCAGAGGAATAGCATATCTACACTGTGTGTGCTGCAGTTTTGAGGCATATGTGACAGATTAGAGGAAGCACCAAAGCAGGTACTATAACTACACATGGTTCTGCTTGCAGCTCACCTATTTCTCTAAATATCAGTACGAGTCAAACACAGGAAAGTGGTAGGGAGGATCCTCTCATTGTGGAACACCTTATTTGTAATATAAACCACTGCATGCACTTACAAGAGTAATTTATCCATGATTGCTAAAAGCCAGTCTGCCAGCATGCAGTCATCTGTTAACACATCGCTCAACTATGCAGCCAGAAACTGCAGGTGATTGTCCAGATGAGTGGAGCAGACAGACCTCCCAGCTTGTGATGCAGGGCGTTAGCCTATCTGCAGTCTGAGTTCGAAGTGCAAATCCCAGCTGATCAGCACCAGTAAGTCCCTTTACAGCATGACCTTCTGCTGCTTCTAGCTCACTTCCAGGTTTCCTCCATTTCTGCCAGGTTGATAATACCAATACAAACCCACCTGCATTAATATCGTGAGAATTTTCAAATACAAGCTAGGTGCAAATGGCATTAAACTAGTTCACAAGGATCTTGGAGCCTCTCCATGGCCAGTGTATAGCTCATGGGCCATCAGCGCCCCAGTGACTAGGGTGACACTGAGCCCCTGCGCTGCCTGCATAGACTCATAGCAAAAAGGCAATTCCCTTCCCCACCTCCCTCTCTTGTAGGATAGTGTAGCATTGTTGCTTGTTCCATTCTAGTAACTGATGACACCGCATATGACTAAAAAGTGACTTCTTGTGACACCACTTGTGTTAGCCACCATTTTCCCTGTCATGCCCATGTTCTGGTGGCTGCCCTTAGGATCCCAAAATCATACTGAGCTGTTTCTTATCTCTTACCCTTCTCTTCATCCACAACCCCAGTGACTCATGTATCAGTCCCTAGCAGCACAGACTACTTTTTTCTGTCAAACTGTCAGCAGTTAGCTGTCCTTGCTTCTGATGCCATTCTGAAACTTAACAGTGCTAAATATAGGCTGATTTAAATACAGTCCTTTCAGCCTGCGTTCCATTATTTTGATTTTCTTTTAACAGACCTTTTGTAATGAGACAAATGGGCCAGCAGCAAGATGCCCAAGAATGTTTTATTGAAAGTAGCTTAAAATTCTACCTCCATTGTTGCAAATTACTGACTAAAGTATATACACTGTGTGCAGCAAAAATGGATTTGACACACACAGGGTGTTAGCTGTAGTGTCTTGTGATAAGACTATTTCAGAAGTAAGGGTAATATTTAGATAAGCTCTTAAAAACCAAATCATGGCAATGACATAAACCCCACTTGATTAAATATGTATCTCCCAATTTCTTTCACTATCTTAAGAAAACTTCATGTCTTTCTCTTATTTACAAAGGTAGCTATCTCCAGAACACACAGGTTCCAACCTGTACACCTTGCTGGGCTAATGTAACTGGGAGAGGTTATTCTTGACAGACAGATTTATGGTTTTGATTGGGAGCTCAGCTGCATACTCTATTTTCAGCTGAAGCTCTTCAGCCTTAGTTACACACCCATATGCTTTCATCAGCTCCTAAAACCCTATTTAAAATCCTTATCTGAACATTGCGTGTTCATATGGGCTGAAGCGCTCCTGTTTTGAATACAGGTCCATAATTGGTTACCTCTGCATCAAAATGCAGAGGCGGTCATTTCAGATTAGAAATCAATAGCTTTAGTTTTCTTTTTGCCTCTCAATATCAGGCTCTATTTTTTTCCCTCAAAATAAATAAATCATCAGATATTGCGTTACCTCACCTAGAAGTTATTTTCACTGAAAGTAACACTACCTACAGCTTTAATTCTCAATAGCCAATACTTATGTTAAGTCAGAAATTAGGGGAAAGCAACTGTCACATCTGTGAATGTTTCCAATATTTTATTCTCTTTAGATGCAACTGAAATGGCAATATTTTTGTTGAATGTATATCAATGTTACACTTATGCATAAAAGATAAATTATTTTCAGATTGGAGTGCACTTCAAATTCAGCCTCTCAATATACCAGCTTTTATGCTCCTCTTGAGGACAAGTGAATTAAACCAAAGCTTCAGTATGCTGGTCCTGTACATGTAGCCAATATAAAACAGGCAAGGCTAAAATAATTCTGTTCTAAAATGATGGAACAAGCATGTGAATAGCTTTCATTGCTTCTGGATGTGTTAAATCCAAGGTCCTGTGACCAACCATGGTCTCTACCACTCGAAAATCACCTTGTACCACAGCACAGTCACAGCAGAATGGATACTTGTTTTTTGAGTTGCCATTCCCCAGTCTTGCAGTGAACAGTGACTGGCGGTACGTACTGCAGAGCAGTGCTCTCACACATAAATGCAGTATCATCATCTGAGAAAGCTGTAGGTGCTCTGGTATCTACAGATGAAATGACCCAAACCAGCCCATGGCATTTTGAATACCATAGTGGTACAAGTGCCATATGTTTTCCAGATTCCAATCCATGTCATACCCAGCTCATAACCACATAAATATAGATCTGCATAGGGCTCCCAGAAGTCATCTTGGCAATTGCTACTACAAAGTCAACCATATCTTTTTCTCAAATATTTGTCTAACCTCTTTTTACAAACTCCAGTACAAGAGATGTAACAAGCTCTGAGCATCATTTTTTCAAGTCCTCTTGTATCCTTAGAGATGGAGTTCTTTCCTACTATCTAAGCTGAATCTCCCACTGTTATTATCTCAGTAACCATTCCAATGGCAATTTGGATCAAAGGAATATGCTTCTTGCTGTGTTGTGAAGAACAGTAAGATGACATTAGTCACTTTGCTTTCCAGTGACTGCCAACTTTTTATGATGACTAGGGCAGTAAATGGAAATAAGACTCCTGTGGAATCACAAGGAGTCCCATAAAGCTTCTGTCCACAATTCAAAGAAGCCATTTACCACAGCTAAGTGCAGCTTTTCTGTGCAAACAAATATTTGTTTTCCTAAAGGACAAAAATAAAGGCATATTTAAACCAGCTGAATTTTCATCAGATTAAATTCAGAGGTGGAAGAAACAATTCACGTGAATTAATAAATTACCTAAGCTTCTCAAATGAGCTTTGAGATTTATATGTGACTGAATATAGCTTTTCTGGATGCAATTAAAGGAACATCTGGAGATTCAGCTAGATCATTTGACAAGTATTTGCAATTTCAATGGATTATTCAACCGAAGAACGGACAAGTAATGATTTTTCCTGTAAACACAGATATAACTTCTGAAGGCTTTCAGACTTCTGTGTGCAAAGAATAACATCACCACAAAAAAAGAAGAGTAAAATGTTGGCTAGAATGACATATTGAAGAGCTAAATAAATGCAGTTAAACATGGCAAATCCATTTAAAAATAAGACTCATTGCCAGCAATACTTCACTGAATTTCATTACTGAGGAGCATATTGCATAGATATCTTCTCCCTTAACTATGTATTTCCCCTTGAATTGTTTATGCCCTTGAAACGTAATTAGTCAAAGGCTGTAAATACAGTACTGGAATCCAGAATCAGACCCAGAGAAATTCAACACAGGTTTAGACAGGTTTGAATCAGATAAGTCATCCATTACTTTTATTTTAGAAGCTATTTAAATCTCACAATTCAAGCAAATGGCATTTTAGTCTAACTAAGGACAAATGTCAATTGATCTGAGAAGATCTGGTCTCCTGGGTCTAAATCAAAAAGACAAAACAAAATCACAAAGCAAACTCTCTTTCCAGACTGAAGGTGAGCCAAACCCCCTAAAGTAGGAAAACTAAACCATCAAAAATTTGCCAGCCTCTTGCAAACGGAATTGTGCTCTGACATATAGATATGAAAAGAAAGAGAGATCTCTAATTTTGGAGCAGGATCACAATTTAGAATATGCACTCTATACCTGGGCAGTCATGACCCATTGTCCGAAAAACCCAACGACTCTAATATGTAATTTTACAGGGTTTGTTTGGTGAAGTTTGATTATAACAGAATAGAAAAAGCAACAGACATCAGAAATTCTGATTTCCCTGAACAAAACCTATCCCTCCCAGCTACCATGACTGACATTTCTATTAGTTCTCTAAGTGGTAGTGACAGCAAGATGCAATTTGTGAACATCTGGGCTTCTTTGTAGTCATTTCTATTGTCAATCTACCTATTCAAAAATTTCTCATGTGATTTCTGAATGACCACAGATAACCTGTATTAGAAGACAGACGTACCTAGCAATTGAAGGAAGGCCACAGCAGTTTCATATATTTGCATACAATAAACTAACCTTGAGCTTCATGACTTTGTTGCCTGTGTTTGTGCTTGGCTCATCACTAGAACACTTCTTGGTGCCGTACGCCTGAACCAGCCTTTCTTGTTCTGACCTGTGAGGCAGTCATTTAGGGAGAAAAAAGGAAAACAAAAAAATCAATCAGGAAGAAAGCAAATGTGTGTCATTAAAGTTTAAGTTTTGTAAATTGTATTATATAATTATTAAT
>NW_009945549.1:0-248 GCF_000696875.1 Nestor notabilis
ACTTTTAAAAGTGTTATTTTAACAACCCCCCCCCGAGGTAAGCTTTAATCCCCGAGGGGTGTCTCCAGTGCACTGAGCAGTTTGGGGAGCGCCTCCTTTCTGCTCCTGGTGAGGAAACGGATGCGAAGTAAAGGCCAGTCCGTCCCACGGCCCGTGCAGGTTCGGTGCTCAACAGAGTAAGGTGTGAAGCAGCTCTGTCAGTTACACCTGGGACCTCACTGAGCAGACCTGCCTGCACTTGCTGCCCG
>NW_009945549.1:316-33823 GCF_000696875.1 Nestor notabilis
CCCCAACAGCATGGGAGTGAATCCCCCCCAGACTCCATGGCGCAGGTAGAGCGTGGCATCAGATGTGGCTCTATGGAAGTGTAAGACCCTTATTTACTGTATTTATGGAAAACAAGGCAGTGTGCCCCCCAGGGGTGCAGGAGGGGAAGGCTGGGGGCCTGGGAACGCGGTGGCCGGTGGTTGCCCTTCCCAGGTTGCCGTCAGCTGGCTGTTGCCATGGCGTCTGTCTGCTTCCCCTTCCTGCCCGCTCCAGAGAGGAAGGCGTGAGTGGCTGCGTGTTTGTTTTTGAACTACAAGAAAGTTGAGAAAGAGCTCACCTGCGCAGCTGTGCCTGCAGCAGGTCTGGGGCAATGAACATCGCTGTTTGCTGCTCGGACCAGCGCCTCGGCCCAGGTCAGTGCCATCCGCCCTTGCTTGAGCTAGGCAGCCCATAAAGCAGTTATGAGGATCTGCTGCACCCTGCATCCCTCCTGCTGCGCCCACTCCTGTGTATACTCTCTCCGTAAACACGTGTCGCTTATCTTACTTCGCAAAGCCTGATGGAGGCTTTGAGAAAGGAAGCAGTACTTGAGATGTCGCCTCTCTCCACCACAAGTTTAGTCCCACATATGAGAGCCATGGGGTTTGCAAGCAAGTCCCCAAGGAAGATCCTCATCCTCTTGTCTGTGTCACCACGAGAAATCGTGCCACTAACCTCTTCTTTTGGTTTATCTCTGTTACCATCTCCTTTTTTTCCCTGCTGCTTTTACACGTGCATTATTCTTTGGTCATTAGGAATCACAGCTGGAAAGATTTGTATTTGACTTCCACTGGCCTGCATTTCTCTCTCCAGCAGGGGACACCTTCTGTAACCTCTGTTGCCTTGGGGACTGTGACTTTCTAGTCTTTCTGAGCTAAAGCATATTTTGTGGTAGCACAATATGCCTCCAGCCACCTGGCAGCCAAAACAGCCTTCAGCGATGAGTCAGCAACTGCTCCCGGTGTGCAAGTATTTTTGTTTTCAGTGAATAAATAAAATCCCACAACTTACTGCAAATACTTGTATTAGTCATTAAAGGAAGAATGGTGTTTTTATGTACACATATGCCATTATTCTTCTTTTGCTCTAATAGTGCCATTTATGGCCATATTTTAATTCTTCTAGTTAAGATGGGATCAGAATTTGACCCTTAACCATCTGGAAGCCATGAAGCAAAGTCAGAAGTTGCCCATAAGATCAGGAGGGTAGACAGGTGCACTGTTCTGTATATGTGACAGGAATGTACCAGACCCACATACGACGTGTGTATTATGAGAGATATAGATATCACTTATGTACTGGGTGGAAAAGTGAATCCTATTCATCTGTTAAACATTTATGTTCAAGGATTCAAGGAGCTGTGTCAGAGGAACAACGTTTTCTTCAAGGTCTGTTGCCTGTCCTGATCTTCCCTTGATCATCCCATGCAAGGGCTTGGTAGAAGTAGAAGGCTTTTCACATCTGGGGTGCTATTTGGCTGATATGTATCTGTATGCTTACAATGTAAAACATGTCTTGGGAGTTAATTGTGGGGAGGGAATAAATGCTGGGTCAATCATGTCCCTCTTTCATTTGCTTCCAGTAAAAGTCTTTGCTTTTTGTGTTTGTTTACCAGTATTCTGGCTTTTGGTTCAGCACAGTTCATGGAATAGGCTTCACTAATGTACTGTTGCTGCAGAGGACACTTTTCCTGTAAAATGGCCTTTCCTTGTGACTCATTGAAGCATTCATGCTAACGCCTCAGACAGACAGTCTCTTAAGGATATCCCCTTTAAAAAGCAGCAGCTGCAATAGGAAATGGTTTTATGTGTTTCCAGCTTTGTGTTGACTTACTGTACTCACAAGTCTAGTCTTTAGTTACAGTTAGTACAGAGGGCAAAATGGGCTTCTTTCCACCCTGGGAAAGAAGCATCAAAATGATCAGTGTGTTGCCACTGCATAGAGGTGGCACCCTGGTAACTTCTGTGCAGTAGTGACTCTTGGGATTGAATTGTTCTGATGAGGGACACATCAGCATAGTGAAGCACAGGAAAGTTATACACCTGTGCCACAATAGTTATGAGTCTTGGAAATCTGTAGGAATTTACTTGAAACATATCACATCTGAAAAAATTAGATGCCAGATTCATGGAGCCACTCTCCTGGGTTTTCTGTCCTTCCTGGCAGCTAAATTATACCACACCAAAAAACCCTCAGTCTTGAAATGTTTGAGTATTTTGGTCTTGGCAGAGGCGTATGTAAGGAAAAGCTACTGAAACTTGTGAAAAGGACATTTTTTAGGCTAGGACAGTTTTTTCCATAAATTGTTTACTCTGTCTCTGCTGCAAAGAGTATCTGCCATTTCCATTCTGTGGCTCTTGTGCCATGCTGAATTAGTACCACGGAAAGCAGATCAGACTAGAAGTGAAGCCATAACTCTGTAAACCCTGTTTGCTAGCCTTGCTGCTGGAGCAAGCAGTCCAGCTTACTCCTGTTTCAGGTCACCTTTCTGTTGTGCTGGCACAAGCATCAGCTTGACTACATGATGCCATGGATCATGTAGTTAGGATGACCCAATCCATAGTAAAGGCAACTTCTTTATCGGATTACTTCTGGACGTGGTCATTGCCCTGCTCTAGTTCACTTTTCTACACTAGTGTGAGGAGAGGACAGTGTGAGCAGGCTGCTTCAGTACACAAGCCAGTGAAAGTGTGTGTGGGACTACAGCACCATGGAAGGAAATGCTGTCTGAGTGCGGACCCAGGGAAATACAAACCGTAGGTCTAGGAATAAACCTGGAAAGCTGCTCTCAGCCTACTGCTCTATTTTTTAAAATATTAATGGTGTCAGCGTCCTTCATAAAGGGATTTGAGATCTTATGCTTCTTATAAGCAGAGGGAAACAAGGGTAAAATAATTCCTATTCTGCTTTTGCATGGAAATCACCTAGGGTGTCTTAGGCACGTAATGGAAAACATTTTTAACTGGAGAAGGACTGAAATGCTGTACCAAAAAAAAACGGCTTCAAGAGGCACTGAAATAAACACAATAGAATCTAAGTAAAAAAAAATAAATTGGAGTTTTTCTCAGGATTTGTGATACCACTTCCCACTGGTTCTTTTGCAGTTCTGTAACTCTTCCTAAAGTAGAGCTCTAAAACTCTTATTTACCAAATAAAACCAAAACCTAATACCTTCCTCAAAAAGCTTCCCTCCTTCAAAAAAAAGGAGGAGGATGAGCTCAATCCTTCCACTGGTTTTCACTGAACGTGGCCTCCTTTACCTAGCACTGCAAAGAACAAGTAATCCTCTCGTGAGGTGACATGTAAAGCTTAAGGAGGAGACAGAGTATTTAGAAACCTGTTATGGTGTGTGAGAAGCACAAAGCTCCCTCCTGCATGAAGTGGGACATTAATACAGGGAGTCTTACATATGTTTGTTCTCCTGACAGTGTGGCATAGTCATTTCCCATACTAAGTCCCTGTAAGACACTTTACCCTCTTGGCTGCCAGTAGAATAAAATAATTTGCCAAAGCAGATTGTCTTCAGAGCATCTATGGTACGTTTCTCCATGCTCTCCTAGCATAGTTCCATACCGGAGAAGACTGCAGAAGAAGGCACTGTGCTCACATCCCACTTCATTGAGTGCTACCCAGAAATCTCTGTTTAAGGAACAGTCCACTCAGTTTGTAATAGCTTGATAAAAATATGGCATGTAGATGTCATTGAGACATTGTGGTCCCACATGCATGTTCAAGCAGATTTGGGAATGTGGCTCTATGGAGTAGGGTGAGAAGAATCTTTGGAGTTTGATGAGGAAGGACAAGCCTGGTCAAACTGAGAGGTAAGTAACAAAACAAAAAGCATCTTGCTTTTTGAGACCAAATTAGGTTTTTGTAACCCAGCCCTAAGGGATAGTTTATAAAAGCTTGTTTTCACCTGTAAGCCTAGCAATGCCCAGATAGTCACTATGAACTGAACCCAGGGCTGGTTACTTGCAAATAAATGATACCAGGCTCTTAGAGTCACTGTCTGTGGATTATGCTCCAAGCATAATGGTGTTGAAATGCGTAATAGTATCTGTGTGAACTCTTCTAAATTCAGGAGACAAACTTGAGGGTAAGAAGAATGATGCATTGCTAAGGTGCAAGATGAACACTGTTTTTCTGATGCCTGTTTTGTGCGTACTTGTGGTTCAACTGGCGCAGATCTAGTGAGGCTGAAATACAAACATAATTTAATGACTATCTGGAAGGGCTTCGAAGAGCTGTCTATTGACGCATCTCCAATACACCAACTCTGGGTGCAACTCTCTCTTATTTGTCATTACATAAAGAATGCCTTGCAACCGGGTTGTTCTGCCCTGTTGGGCTAATCTGAGTTGAAACATCTTGTTCATATAATGTGCTTCAGTGCTCTTTTATGAACTCCTGTGTACTGAGGCAAAGTTGTTGGAAGCCAGTCTTCTGTTTCCTTGTCTGCTGGGGATTGGGGCAGGGGGGAGGGGGTAGATTGGGGCTG
This sequence comes from Nestor notabilis, assembly GCF_000696875.1. Classification (NCBI taxonomy): domain Eukaryota; kingdom Metazoa; phylum Chordata; class Aves; order Psittaciformes; family Psittacidae; genus Nestor; species Nestor notabilis. The sequence goes on from NW_009945549.1 coordinate 4,834, forward strand.
GTTTGTTTTGTTTTCCAGAAATGATCAGTCCTGCTTAGCAAATATGGAATTCTGGATGAGAAAACAAAGACTGACTTCTAATAGAGGGTTGGTTATTGAGGTGAAATAGTATCCCAGGCTGGGCAATGTAAAGAGAAACCCACCTGTTTGTATGAGATACCATTAAACTGCGGGAAGGTGGGGGTATAATCGGAGCCACTTTTGCGGGGGTGATTACATATAACAAAAGAAGGAACAGTGTCCCTGCCCCAAAGCTGCATTATAGAGTCTGGTGTCCCCCTGAAACTCAACTCCCATGTTTCTTCCTTGACAATGGGACCTGAAATAACCTCTTGGTTTTGGTTTTTTGTGTGTTTTCAAGTATGTTCTTGCTTAAGGTTTAATTGGCTCCAGTCAGTAGGAAAGGGCTCCAAGGCTGATTATTTATGGCTTACTGTCAAAAGTGGCTATAAAAAGGGCAGTATTATCTTGGAGATGCTGGGAAGGAAAATGTGGTGGGGGGAGGGTGGGGGAGTGTGTGTGTGCACGAATGTGTTTTCTTGTACTAGATGAAATCAGAGTTTTGCTGTCTCAGCAGTGTGGTTTAAATTGAAGATTAACCCTTTGACCTTCACGGTGTCAAATCACTTACAGATGGATCACCAGTTATATTTTTTTCTTTTTTTTTTTTTTTTACTTTCGGGGTGAAGGGGGGCTTTTTTTTTTTTTTAAAAAAAAAGGTTGTTTGTTCATGCAGCTGGGGCTTTTGAAAGGCTCAGAAGCCAATCTGATTAAAAACAGCACTTGGCTAAACTCTGCAAAATCCTACAAGCACAAAAAAAAGTTTAATCCTCTTGTGCACAATGCATAAAGGGTCTGCTCTTTTCTTTTTGTAATGTTAGAGCTACAATTATTTCTGGAGAACTTATCATTTCCCTCTCTCCCCTCATCCCTTGCTGCACCCCCTTGTTATGCTGATGGGATTAAAGTGTCTGCTCTTGAAAAGTGTAACTGAGTTGTTATTGGAAAAGAGAAGTGGTATGTTGCAATTTTAGAAATATAAATAACCTTGCTTCAACTGTTCTCCTCTACAGCATCAGCAGAACAGAAATCAAGTGTGGTGGCAGCTTTTTCTCTTCCTACACAACTTGGCCTTGAACGCGGAGGTGAACAGGAACCACACTGGGCAGAGGTGAGCTTCGCCCGCCTGTTTCAGGCCGCATCCAGTCTGCAGGGAGCACTGAACAAACACTGGTTCGGGGGCGAGACATTGCACACCGCCGGCCGGATGTGAGGACTCTGAATTTCTGACACTCGTCTTCAAGTTTGAGGGTTTTTACGGACTCTTCTTTGCCGCTGCCTGCCTCGCGGGGCAGGGGGCTCTTGTCCAACACTGTCGAAGGAAAGCCAGAATGTGGGTGTGTTTGGTAAAGCTTGCTGCTGGTTCCCCGCGCCGGTGACCTCTGTGCAAGGGAGGCAGGTAGTAGACTAACAGCTTCCTCTGCCCTGTGTGTTAGTCAGTGGTAGAGTGCAGGAGTGTCACTTTGGCTGCTAGTTAAAAATGATGTCTGGGATTGATGACTCTAAACATACTTTGGGTATCTTCCAGAGCAGAGATGCTCAATTCCTCCACAAAGAAAGTTCTTTTTAGCAATGAAAACATTCAAGTAGCTTATACCCATCAGGTTACTTGTTTTGTGCATGGGTTACTGTTTATTTCCTTGCATGCTGTGTGAGAGAACATCACAAAGAAATGTGATCTCTTCAATCTTTCCACTGGGCACTAGTTGCAGTTCTCTCACATGAAGTTGTTCTTTGTCATTACCATCAATAGACAAAATCATTTCAGTAGAACGGTCTTAAAATTAAATCTTGCTGGGGTTGCTGGTGGCTATTAGTTTCTGCCACTGTTTGTTTCCAGTTCAGTGTTCACTGTGCCCGTGAGCCAGCATGAAGCCAAAAACCATGGAATATGACACAAGCATCATTCTTCTACAATGCTAATGTATATGTTTTTACTAGTTTTATGATGGGTGTTTATTTTGTTTTGTTTTTCTTTTCTCATACTATAATATGGTTGGTCAGGAAGGCTTAGGTCCCAGCTATCCAATAGTTTTGCTTCAGGATTTGTCAGGGTAATTAACAACTAGTCTGACATGTACACTGTACAAGCAGTCTGTCCATTACTCTAGTTTGTAATGTTTGGAGGCTACTGTAAGCATATTTGACTAGCAGCAGTAATGTGACTTCAAGGGAGATCTTCTAACAGTTCCCAGTTTGTATGCACTCAGAAGTTTGTCCACATGACTGATACTATTGGACCAGCACAGGGAAATTACCCTACCAAAAGGAAGTAGCCTTAAATATTCATGGCTACTTCTCTGTAGCCTTAACTATGATTAATTCGTAAACCCAGTGACAACTAGGGTAAAACACAAACAGAAAGGCAATACAGACTTTATTTTCTTCAGACCATTTCCATATTGCCACTGCACCTTGTTGTAGGTCTCAAATGATAGGAGCAAGAGCTGTCCAAAATATTGCTCTTCAATCTTGTTACAGATGTTGACTTCAGGTGTTGAGGAATTCAGCTCTTGGTCCCCTCTGAAAATTAAGCATTACTGTACAGGAAGAGTAGTCTACTTGCACATACGCTTTCTCCTTCACCCTTCTCTGCTTATCCTTCTCTATTTCATGCTTTCTCTGGTATTTGTATAATCTCATCATTGCACTGTAGTGTCTGGTAACAATTTGCTGAACACAGTTAAATTTGGACTTTCTCCCTCTCTCCCAGCCCCATTCTCTTGGTTTGAATCCTGCTTTACTGTGGCAAAATGTGCTTCAGCTCCCTGAAAGAGGTCCCCACACTTTTTTCACTTTCATATATTCACACTCTCTTTCAGCATAAGGAGAGTTTATGTGAACAAAGCTTTTTTTTTCTCCTCTTATGTTATTTTTCTAGCTAGAGCTAGAGTAATATGTTTGTCCATGATGGTTAATAATTCATATAAGTGAATCTCAAGTAATATTTTGGGGGGTGGGTTTTATGAAGAGGGAGGGCAGGAGGGTTTTTAGGAGGGGGGATTGCTTTTGGATTTGTGTTTTTTAAGCATGTGCACTACAGAGTTACCCAGAAGGATACAAGTGATAGCTGTTGCTGACTGTGCTGCAGGAGTACGGAAAGCCACTCTCTGTCCATGATGACAGAGGTGAGGCTTTCCTTATCTTGCTTTGCACAGTGTGCTTGGAGTAACCACTGGGCACTGGAGAACACAGACTTAAATGTGGGGGAAAGCCTAAGTGGCAGTGCAAGCAGAGACTGAATTGCTGATCCCTGAGAAGCTGGATGTTAAGGAGAAGACGCTTAAATCAGAAGCTCTTGAAGAGGCAGGAGTGGAAGTGCTGAGGCTCAGGAAGCAATGCAGCAGTGCTGCCTGCCCATAGGGCATGCCCTAGGATGTGATGCTTGTGTTTTCCCACTGGTTGCCAGAAGTCTTTTAGCAGGAGCAGTCAAAGCTAAACCCTTTAACAGTCTTCCAATACCAAAAGGGTACTTACAAGAAACCTGGAGAGGGACATTATACAAGGGCATGTAGTGACAAGATAAGGGGGAATGGCTCTAAAATGACAGGGGAGATTTAGATTAGACATTAGGAAACAATTCTTCCCTGTGAGGGTGGTGAGACAGTGGAACAGGTTGCCCAGAGAAGCTGTGTCTGAGCCGTCCCTGGCAGTGTTCAAGGCCAGGTTGGACGGGGCTTTGAGCAACCTGGTCTAGTGGAAGGTGTCCCTGCCCATGGCAGGGGGTTGGAAAAAAATGATCTTTAATGTCCCTTCCATCCCAAACCATTGTATGAATCTATGATTCTGTGGTAATAGCCCTGCAAGCTACAAAAAATTCAGAAAGTGCATCTGACACTTAAAAAACCTTGTGAGCTGTCCCCTTCCCCTCTGCCTTGACATGACTGCAGAACAGGCCAGTGAGAGCTGTTCTCTGGATGCGTAAGCTGGAAAGATAGATCTGATACTGGCACTTTCTGGTGTTGTGACCCAACCAGTTCATCTAGGGTAAGACTCTTTATATCATGGAGAAACAAGTATCTGAGACCATTCCTCACTCAAGCTGCCTGCCTCAGTAGAGTCACTTTGCTTAGGGAAAGGCACATCTTTGCCAGTCTATATTTCCCACTGTAAAACAGACTTATCAAAATTGGTCATGCCAGGGTCTCAAGTTAAAATCTCCTTGAACAACAATACTTAATTGGAGACATAGAGCTAATGCTAGACAAAGGCTGACTTCCTGCAATGTGTGTTGGTTACTGGTGCCAGAGATTTACAACCACTGATAATATATTTTAATTATTTTCAATATCTGCATATCTTGGAGAAAGGAAACATGCTCTGTCAACCCCAAAGTCTTATTTTGCTTCATGTAGATTTGGAGGGACAGGGTGGTTATTTCAGTTAGGGACAAGCAGCTATTTCATACTTACCTACTTGAGGAAATAGCGGGAAGATTTCACATGTTTATCAACAAACACACAGATGCACAGCACCCATGTATTTGTCGCCCATTCCATGTTAGTAAGGGCTCTTGAGTATGAGGTCTTCCCTGCAGAGCAGCTGTGGCAATGTGGCCACAAACATACATCAGTTCTTTGAGGAAACAGCTCCAAGGAATATGCTTTAAATCGTGTTAGTGAAGAGATATGCTGGGGTTTTTACATATTAGTTTGTCTTGATGAAAGGAATTGGACACTGTTTCTCTCTGTGTTGTAGAACTACAGTCTAACAATTTGAAAAAAAACCCAGACCGATCTTTCTCCTAAAATAAATCTCTATTTTTAAGGAGCAATTCTCAAGAAGAGCTTGAGCTGCTGCTGATGGTACCAGCAGCCTTGAAGTATCTTGCTTGCTGTCCCCAGATCTCCAAAAGAGCTTCAGACCTCAGCTCTCTTTCCCAGCTCTCTTGCCCTGAGGGATGGAGTTCTTCCTATCCCATCCCAACTTTCCACCCCGTTGAATATCTTGTAACCTGCCTATCCTTGGATCCAGCAAGCCTGGTGCTAGTAGGGAATAGTTAGTTTTATTTTTGTTTCCTGCAATTCTTGAAAGCTGAGCCAGTAATCACAAAGTGACTGCCCAGGGATAGCTGCAAACTGCCTTAAGTAAGATACAACAAAGGCAGGGGAGAGGATGAATTTGTATGGAAAGGGTTGCCTTTGGATCTGTGTGTGGGACTGCAACCTACTCCCAAGGTGCTGATAATCCCTGGTAGCACTGAATTCCTGCATAACTGATCACATATCTCAGTTTAAATAGCTGGTTGTTTTTAAGTGTTTGTTGGCTAAACTCTTGTTAGAGAAGTCCTGAAAGAAACTTACAGCCTTTGCTTTGGAGCTGTGTATCAACAAGAGAATAGAGGCAAGGAACCCAGTCCTTCTTGAAATAGAAAGGGTGACTGCAAAGACATCTTTCTTTCTACTGGCCATTTGTCCCCTCAAGCCTTGATAAAGGTATAGGCAGTGTGTGCATGTGAGGTTACTATAGTCCTGGAGCTGCTCCATAGCGGTTACTGGAGTACCCAAGGTTGAACTTCATTTAGCGTAGGGCTTGGCGATTCTGGGAAACTGCAGATTCTGCCCATTAGTAGAGAAGGGAGAAGGGTTGGGGCTTTTTTAAGAAAAACCAAGATTACTTGAGGCAGTTATTGCAGTGCGACCCTATCAGCTCTACAATGGATTCCACCCTTCTGCTGCTGGTCCTGACCCATATCTCTGCTGAAGCGGTGGGAATGGTGAGACTGTGACATGCTGAATGGTGTGCTATTGAGGATATTTTAAAAGGGAAAAATAGGAAGAACACTCAGCATATGTGCTAGGAGGAAATGAGAATGCAGATACGTGGAGGTTTTACCAGTGGTATTTACTGCGGGATTATAAGGAATAAAAGGACCATGGAATGCCTGTTCCTACTTATGGGAGCTCTGCACATGGACCAAGCACTATTGAGTATTAGCTTAATTTGACAACAAAGGTTTTTAATAATGTCCTTCAAAAGAGTCTGTCTTTCAAACTGGCATTTGTGATCATGTGCAAAAATGCCTACCTGTTGCCTTCGATTGTTTTAGCAAGAAATACCTCAAGGAATTGGTAAAAGATCCAAGGACAATCTTTTACAGTTCCTAAAGACTTCAGTGGTCTCTGTTTCTTTGGTTTGCATGTGTTCACGCAGGTGTTACACAGCTCAGTTCTTCTCCACCAGGAAAAGCAGAAAAGACCAAACACATCAAATGCACTGGAATGTAATTGTGTGTGTGTGTGTATGGGGGGGTGTGTGTGTGTGCGCATGTGTATTCTTAAACTGAATGCAGTCTGACATCCCCTACCCCTTCTTTCTTCCACGTGCCTCACCTTCCCCCTTAGCCACAGAAAGGAGGGTCTCTTCCTGTGAATCCCATGCTGGAAGTTGGTTTCTGGGAAGCAAAACCTAATGTCTGTGGGCTGTATTTTAAAGCCATGTTTCAGTTCTGTCTTCAGACTCTTTGCTGCCTTTGGGGAATGGAGGGGTGGGAAGGGTAGATTCTTAAACTGTTTTTAAAATCTATTATGGAAATTTTGCATGTATAAAGTTAATCTTAAATCTATAGGAGTCTCCCCGATTTGTGGACACAGCTCCAGGAGAGCATCGTCACAGATTCCTCAGCTCTGGCTTTGATCAGACTATTCTAAAAACAAAAAAAATGGATGACAAAAGGGGGAGAGACTGGTGTGATGAAAAGACAACATTGCCAGTATCTCCTTTAATAAGTGTCAGAAGTTAAGCTTGCAAAAGGGAAATTTCAAAACAGCCCAAGGGATTTGTATGTCTGCTCCCACTGGGTGCCTTTGAAAATCCTGCCACTAAATTTGGGCTTGGGTATCTAGACTGTTGGGGGCGGGGGGTGGGGTGGTAAAACTAATCATGTATCTATTCTGTTCTTTTCAATGGTATGTAGTACAGTCTGCCATGTTTCTAGGTAAAATTCACTGATGAGAGTACTGTGAAATGTGCATTCACATTTTCTCTCTCCTCTTCCTTCATGACTTTTCTGCTTTGGTGGGATACCTGGTTTTTTTTTCCTTTTTTAAAACTTCAGAGTCCTTCATCTGGAGTTCAAAAAGGGTGAGCTAGAATTTGCAATAAACTTTCCCTCAATGGAGAGTTTCCCCATGAATTCTGATACTCACCAGAATATGATACTGTCCTGCTGCAGAAGTAAACCCGATGCTCTCCTGTGAGGTTTCTGTCTGGATTAGTCCTGTAGTGCACACACCTTCTTTGCCATGGACTGAGACCCAGTGAGAATGTAGCATTTTGTTTATCCTGGTTGTGTGCCTCCAGGACTCCTGCCTGTACCAATGGTGACTGGGCAGAGCTCCTTTTGTTTTGTATCTGTGCAGTATATTTGCTTTGTGCTTTCTTTCTTTGGTGCTTTTTAATACTGTAATACTAATTTTTTTCTAATAACTGGTACAATTTTTAATAAAATTGTTAAATTCTTTGTGTTCTGTGCTTTATTTTTTAAGGGTTGGGGGGCATTTACACAACTCGCCCGTTCTGCAGTTACCCAAATCAGTGATAAAATTAGGGCTGTCAGCTTTGGAAATACCTGGTAGATCCTTTCATGTGCACCCTAATACTAGGCCCTGCAACAAGACAAAATTTTTCCCAGATTGGACTGCTCTCCTAGGGAATAATTTAATTTCTAAAATAATCTTTCAAGGAGGTATATTCCCATGCTTGGAGAGAGAACTGCTGCTACTTGGAGCTGCATGGTTAACTTGCTGCTTCAAATCAGGAAGATCTCTTAAGACATACGTGGGATGCATCCTCCAAATTTGCAAAGTGTAACCTTTGATTGATGGCTGCTTACCTCCTGCCTACACAAGTACATCAAAGGCACTCAGGCCTTGAGAATATAGACTCATTGCTTGGAAATCCTGCCAGGGAAATACTGTTCTCACTGGTCTTCTGATGTAAAGGCAGGGGAGGAAGGTGGCTGTGGCTTTGAGAAGGCTTGAAAAGTGGTAATGACTCCCTTAAACACAAGACATGAGAACGTCTCAGCCATCCCAAGCGAAAGCAAGATGTGTTTTGGTAATCATCAGGCCTCTCCCTAAATTTTACTCTGAAAAACTACCTCCGTTAAATAACGGTAGTGAACCAGGGTGGAGCAGAAATGGTGATGTGTGTATCCTCAATTATTTGAATATAGCTGGTCAAATTCCTTCAACCATACCCCTTTTCCAGTGCAATGCTGCCAGTGCAGTGTTCATGGGAGGCTTTAGGGAACCCAGTTAACAATCCTGCCCGATGTTAAGTTGCCTCGGCTGGTGTGTGCATGTTACAAAAGGGCCTTTCATTCCAAGGACACATGATGTGTGTGGTATGAAAAGCCACATGTGCATCTAAGACCACAGGGGGAAAAAGACAGTTTTTCTTTTCATTGTATTAGTTCTAGTGAGAAGTGTGTCCCCTGGCCAGCCTCATGTGACTGTGAAAGAGCCTGTTGTAACACACTGATACCAGGGGACAGCAGTGAGATTGACCTAGATGGAAGGGTTGGCTCTGAATTTCCTCAATCTTGTGTGATTAAATTCTCACCATTAATTAAACTCTCATTCTTATAAGCTTTAATAAGTCTTGTATCAAAGAGAAGAAGGCTTTTAAAAGTGAGCGGTTTGTAATGCTACCCCAGAAGCATTTGCCAAAGGAGCAAGATGCATTGCACCTTGCCCAAAGCAAAGGCAAGCGCACAGATGTATGGACGACCTCCCTTCCTCTGAGAGATCTCCTGAATTTATCTGGGCTCTGTCATGACCTGCTGTCTTGTCACCTGGCCATGGCAAAGTAGACTCTGTGATGGAAACATTGTTGGGGTTACGCATCAGGACCAAACACTACAGGTGGGAACATTCCTATTACAACAGACATTAATACTTCCTTATTTTTTTCTTTTGTACTTTGAAAGAAACTGGATATCCTAGAAAATGCACTTCAGAAAAGCTTTCTTCTTAAAATACTAAGCCTGCATACTAACAGGGCACTTTCAATTTATTTCCAGCCATGGCCCCTTTCATGGCAATCACAACTTGTCCCTCATTTTCTGTACTAAGATGACTAGCACTTTAAGGGAAAATGAGTTTTGTTATTAACTTCCTAGCTGTATGCTGTAGGGACAAGGTAAAAAGTTTAAGTAGGATTACTGCTTCAAGGGAAAAATGTTTATCAAGAAGTGCTCAGCCTGTCTCGTTAAAAATAATAAAGCACTCTGAGGACGAGAAAGTTCTTTGGTTGCGCAAGCTACTGCACAAAGCACTCTCTTTTCATGGCTCTGGCTGCCGAAGTTTAGAAGCCACTATAGTATATGGATTGTAGAATATTTTTCAAGCACTCATAACATTGTTTTACGGTGCAGTAAATGTGCCAGTCCTCAGTCTCTGCAATGTATATGGAAGCCTGAAGCAGCTCTACTGACCAGCTTTCTCCTTGTACTCTTATACCTGAGTAACTCAGAAATAATCCAGCCCCATTTCCTCCTTTCCCCCCTCCTATTTATGTAGAGATGGGGTTTGGTAAGGAAAAGGTGTCCCAAAAGCAATTTTTGACAGTTTCGGGAGATTGGTGTTAAAATGTGAGAGCTGCAGTTGCTTCGTTGTGCCCATCACTGGTTCCTGTTGAAAGACTTGAACAGAAAGAAACCTGTTTCCAACAGGAGTCTAACAAAGAGCAGACAATAATTTCTGGCAGTGAGCTGCCTTCCACCTGACACGATGCGTGGTACCCTGCCGCACGTACCGAGTCCCACAACAAACCACCAGGCGTGACGTGCTGACATCAGTATTCACATCCCCTCTATAAGTCCTTTAAATCTTGATTTCTCTTAAATGAATTATGTTCTCTGTAACATTCATAATGGACTCTTTTCTTTCTCCATTAAAGTCTGTGTCAGCATTCTCCTTCTCTGTGTTTTGCCTCAGGGCTCTTGATGTATACAAAGGCTCCTCTGTTTTCTGCTCTTAGTCACACGCTTTCACTCTTAACCTCAGCGCTATAACCTAAACATCCACCCACTATGGCTGGAGATGACCCTGTTTACGTCTGCTGCTCAAATCACGACAGCAACAGTCATGAAACTATGTTTTCATGGAGACAGTGAGCTCTTAATAAGAGGACAATGAGTCTTGACTGCTTATAACACTACGATTTTTTTTTTTTGCAAAAAATCTCAACAGAAATAAATAGCTGGGAAAAGTTAATGGCATCTGTAAAGAAGTGGCTTGTTTCAATCATTTTACTTTGCTACCTTTTTTAATTACTGTAGATGATTTATTGTAGCAGTCCACCGTGGTGTTGGGTGGGACATGCCAACTCAATCTGAGACAGTAAGTGGGGCTTACATTGACATTTCGGGGCCAATCACAGTGACCAGCCTGGACCACAACTCTCCTCTGTGCCAGCATTGAGTGCACAACAGAGAGGTCACCCACGCTGCTGAGAAATTCCTGAGTTTGGAGGCCTTTGCTACCAGTCTTACTGCCGTGACTGCTAAGTGGAGGGATGGATGAGACGATGGCTCTGCCGAAGGAGACCACCAGCTCATAGGAAACAGGGTGAGCAGTGGCAGGTTTGAGAACAGGAGGGAAGAGGCAGGAATACTGTTAATTCACAGTGCGGAACAACTCTTCTTGCAGGTGGCTGAACAGGCTGTCAAGCTGGAGCCAGCGTTACTTCTCTGCAAGCACAGCCAGCTGAAGAGAGTGCTGAGAGCAAGGTGCAGTCCTGGGGGCAGGCGGCTACTCTTGCCCCTGCCCTAGTCCTGGTCACCAGCTGTGCTCCCCCTTTCCCGCCATGATTTGGCAAGAAGGTGCTGAGATGCTGTTCTTATAAAACAGATTTGAGTGTCTTCCTTGTGACCCTGCCCATCATTTCCAGCGCTGGCAGCGCTCCCTGCAGTGCTCCCCTTCCTGCAGGGAAGCCCAGGGCTCTGCAGCTGGCAGCCAGTTTGCCTCCTAGCCGAGGTCTCCGTGGTGCTCACACACAGCCCTCTGATGGCGGGCAGGGTCACAGAGCTCATTTTGCCTGTCAGTGTGAGCATGCTCCCCAGAGAATATTTGCTGGCACTTTCATTAGTCTGATTTTAAATATCTCAAGCGAATGCCTTTCTACTATTTCCCTCAGGAGACTGCTGTACCTACTAATAAATCTCACTGACAAAAGGTTTTCCCCAATATCCATCCCAACTTCTTTCTCTCTTAATTATATTCCAATACCCTAGTTTTATGTCCTTGTGTCACTTTACAAGGAAACCTTACCAAAGTCATTTCTAGAACTAATGCATCCCAGAGCTCATTGAACAACTTGGAAAAAGCTCCTGCTGACTTCAATGTACTTGCAGTCAGCTTTGAGGGAAAGCTCTGCCTTCCCTGTCAGTGCAATCCTGTATCTCTGGAGCTGGCATGGTGCACCACAGCAAGGCTTGGGTAGTGTTGCCACTCAGCCCTTTCACTGCTGCCCATATTCCCCTTCTGCCTGGGACCACCAAAGACTTCAGTGAGGGTCAAAAATGGAAAGCAAGATGCGTATTTTTCAGGTTTTCAGAGGTGCCCAGCACCCCTGCCTGCTGGCACTGGCTCCCCCAGCAGGGCCACCAGCCTCTGGGATTCAGGGTCAAGGCTCCAAACAGGATGAGTTGGTATATATGTCCCAGGAGCAGCAACCTGGCTCCACCACCCAAGTACCACTGGTCTGGCAGCCACAGCTGTGTCCCTGCATGGCAATATTCTTGCCTGGGGTTACAAAGCTGGATGTAGTAAAGCATTTCCCTTCATTTCCTTCCCTGTATGATTGTGAGTCATGGTTCATGGCAGCAGGTAACAGGGGAAACCAAACAGTGCTTTGAGTAGTGCCCAAACACGAACAAATACTTCATCAATCAGGGATTTATCAGAAAAAGAAATGGTTAATGATGTAAGCTGCTATTTGGAGCTGACATGGGTCCTTATGCCTCCAGCTGAACTAGGCACCTTTCTCTCAGGTGGCCTCACCCACAGAAACACCACCATCCTCACTCCGACTGCAGTAGTTCACTTGTCCTTTGGAAAAGAACCACAGCAGAGCACCTGGCTTTGCACCAACCACCCATCAAATTGTCCAGGTGAGTTTCCCTTGCTGGACATGGGGTTACCACAGCCCACATCTACAGTAGATCTCCCCTTGACATGGTAGTTGTGGTTTGCAATTCCTAATATCCCACTGTGTTGTGAACTTTAGTTAAAGGTACTTGGAATCAGTCAACCAATTTGGCACTTTGTCAGAGTGGATATGACAGAAAAAGGAGGAAGGTGGGCAAAGGAATTATTACTCCCAGTCGTTAAACTCTCTTGTAACATAAGGGGCAAAATTAGATCCAGCAAAGGGCATAGGTGCTTACATGTCCCTTTGGGTATTGAAGTTCACTCAGCTGCTGCCTAACCCTAAAGGACTTTCCACATTCAAGTTCCTAAGATGCCTAAATTCTCCTGCAGGTGCAGAAAGTCTCAGGATCAATCTCATGATGAAGTCCTGCGTGATCTCCTAAGTTGGTGCTTTTCTCTCTCTCACGTTTGAGGTATGTGTTGGGACAGCCTGTCCTAGAGCATGCCACCAAAGCAAGGATCACAAAAGATGCAAGGGAGGGTGATTCTTTCTCTGCTGTCAGCTAGTAACTCACATTTGAGCACTCACCCAAAGTTATTGTGTGCTGCCAAATGGGATCTGAGCCTGATGTTCTCTACACGACTGGTCAGGATGGGTTGCTCTGAACTCCTCCTGTTGAAGTTACAACATTTATATATTTTGGGGGCAAAAACTCAGGGAGAGCGGGTGAATACAGCCACATTAGGGCTAGCACAAGCATGGCGTGAATGTAAAATCTGTGTTCCTGTTCCTATTTACAATCAGTTGAATTCGACGGTTCAGTCTTTGAAGCAGATTGAGGAGGCTTACTTGTCAGGTATTCAAAGTCTGGACAGAAGTGTTTAATTGGACACTCTTCTCCTTTCCTTTGTGCCTCAGAGGCCATCCCAGGTGGCTCCCCGCTGAGGACACCAAGCCTGGGTGCTGCTTCTTACATTGCTTGAGGGGCAGCTCAGGTGCCCGGTGCAGGGTGGTGAAGCCAGTGGAGCAGCCAGGCACCTGAAACTGGGTGTTGCAGAGTTCAAAGTCAGGATGTTAATTTCTCTTTGTCTTTGTGCTTCTACTTAGTTACTACCATGCAAAACAGGGTAGTGCATTTTGTTAATCTCCGAATAGGCACAGTTCTATAACGGGACATTACTTCTGTGCATTGCACTTCTTTATCTGTGATAAGATACAGTTTCTAATGTCTCTTTTTTTTCTTTCTTTTTTTTTGAGTTGGTACTTGTCCAGAGCATTTCTTCATCCTGCCAACTAGTGATTAATTGGCTGTACTGAAAGGTTCAACACTTCTGTGCATTTACCAGAGGAGGTATAGGAATGTGTGCTCTTATATAGAGTGAAAGCATGCCCCAAGTGTGTTTAAAAATGGGTCATCACTTGCTCATTTTAGAATCTCTGCCCTTAAAACACATAATGAAAGGTGCCCTTAAAGCACATAAGGAAAGGTGCCCTACCTTTTTGATACCATTTTTTTTTAAACTTAATAATGAGTGGGAATCTCAATGGAAGTTCAGAGCCTTTTGTTTATCTTCTGGTAAACACAGTACAGACAGCTCAAGCACAAACCTCCTTGTGCTACCCCAGTGTTGTCAGCTGTCATAAAGTACGTGGTTTTGTCCTTGCTGTAGGAATTTCCATGGTACAGTTTTTACCTCCTGACAGTTCAAGGGGAAAAAATTATTAAAAGACAGAGGCCTCGGCAGAGTCTTGTCAGCCACGGTTTCAGTTACAGTACCTACGCTGACCGAGATGTCTTTCAGCATGAGGAGCCCTGTAGTAGGGTAAATGATCCACTTCAAAGCTAGGAGACTCAAGAAAACTTTGAGCAAAGCTTGGAAGGGGACCCAGCTCTCTAATTCACAGAACTACGTCTCTGCTGCTTGCTACATAGCCTTTTAAAAGGAAATCCCAAATTAGGTCCTTCTACAATCCATGTTGTCACCCTTGCAAGAGAACTTCATGAAGCAATTTGACCTTGTTCCTACTTCTGTGTTAGCATCTGATTCGTTAGTCCTAAGGTTGGAAATTCGTGCTCTTGAAACCAGACATCCATGGTTCATCTCTTGCAGATGACCCAAACATGGGTGTGTTTCAGCTGGCCATGATGGTTGTAACCACTAGGCCACAAACTGCTCCCAGAGCCAAGAATAGCAGGAAGATTTCTGATGTTTGATTTTCAACAAAGCTGTCTCACTTGTGAGACATTTTGGAGCGCTGGCAACGTTAGTAAACTGACAGGGACCCTGGGAGTGGGCAGGAGAATTGGAATCAAAAAGACAGGACAAAAAAGAAAAAGGATTTTTTTTAAAAGCGTTTTCTGGTCTTGTTTTTTAGTGTAGGTTTTGTTTGGGGTTTTTTGGAGTGACTCATAATTTTTAAATTTGTGGTAGGCTATAGTGTTGCCAAACCTAATATATCTTATCCTTCATCTAATCCTCTCTCCAAAGTTTTCGTGCTTATTCAGTCCTTGATCTGTCTTTTGGGATGGCTTCTAAGGATACCAACCAGTAGCAGATGTGATAGGATTTATTTATTATTTTTTTTTAATTGTGGACATCTCCTGAAAGAATTGCACCAAAATAACAAAACAGCATCAGCTTTTGGGGGCTACCAAAAGCTCTCCAGAGTCGCTACTTTTGGTCATTGCCAGCCTAATTTGATTTGAACAGGGAACTGATAAAGAAATTCTGCCTAGCCCTGGCAAGTCGTTTCTGCTTCTCCATCTGAATCATTTCTTGACTGCTTGTTGAATGCTTGAGAGCAAGTTGGGTGCCTTCCAAAACAAAGCAATGATAGCCTCCCTGTCCCAGAGAGGTTACAGTGCAAACAGAGACTACCCAGCATCTAACAGCAATCTTCCGTGCGTACGGGAAGCAGCGGAGGCAGTCGATCATATGGATTGCGTAGGCAGGACCTAGAGGCAGATGTGAGGCCATGGTAGTTGCTGGTTTTTGTTCTTAGCCTGTTGGAGTGCCCAGGTGCATGGCCCCGAGAAGCACTCGATGTCAGGGGCAGAAGCAACTCAGCCCAGGACAGGTCACTGAGCCAAGACATGTCCCACTGCTTGCACTATACACAACGTAATGGTTTAAACTGAGCTTACTAAAAGGATATGCATGGATATCCCACATGATCTATGTGGCCAAGCTTTTCAACAGGAAAGAGACTTCTGGATCAAAAATTACAATGTTTCAGCATACATAAATTACAGGTTCATCTCTCTACATACTGACAGTTATAAACAGCTCTTTCTTGGCCCTAGCTCAGATGTATGGCTTTGCCCATAATTACATTCTTTGTAGATAACTTATTTTTGTTTTGGGTTCCAGAACTTTTGTAATGCTTTTCATTGCTGTTTGTGCCTCCTGCTCCCTTTTTCTTCCATGACTGCTACATCCTGCCACCAGCAGCATCTGCATACTCAGGACATGCAGCTTGGGTAACCAGCAAGGGCAGGGGAGCTCAGCAGAGAAAAGCTTCTGAGTTTTGAGCAGGACCTGCAATGGCAGCATAGTGAGAAGCCCTGGCACGGCGGTGTGCAGTGAATGGGGCTTTGCCTGCCTGCCTGCCAAGGAAGCAGTGTTCTTTATCACTCTTGTTTCCCCCTGTCCTGCAGTCAGGTTTTCTGCTTGTTTTTCATTGTGCCCTTCATGTGTTTTCCATCTCTCCAGAAATCACGGGCTTTGTTTAAAATAGACCGGGAGCGGCTGCCAAGACTTTATCCAGAGAGAGAGAGAAAAACGTACGGACGCCAAGTTCCTATAGAGTTATCAAAAGCTTTCACTCCCCATCAAGATCTCTGAACACACCAAAAACCTGGTCTTCTCAGGAAGAGCTCTGCATAGTCACTGTAGCTTTTCCAGCAAGAGCCACCAAAGCATTTCTGCTCAGGAGAGTGCACCTCAGATCCCAGTCATGTCTCCTGAGATCTGCTTGTAAGTGCCCTCACAAGTGTCTTGCTGGGATTTTGGTCTTTGTTTGCAGTGCATTGAATATATACAGAAAAATCATAAAGCTAGAGGAAAATGGCTTAAGAATGTTGACTCAGAAACATTTAAAGGTACCATGCTTAAAATGTAATAGATTTCATCAGAGCACAGCTTTGTGTTGTAGGCTTGTAGTCAAGAAGGATTCACCTTGGGGGGTCTTTGCTGGGTATGTTTGCCTTCTCTTTAGGCTTTACCACCTTTTTCTAACCCAACCCTAAAGGGATTTCCTGCTTTGTCTCCGAAAGGAGATGCCATTGCTAAGTAATTCCTGGCTGGGAGTTTAGTGTCTCCTCCTTTCTTCAACAGCTCAAGTCAGCAAGGTGATACGTACACATGAAATTGGAAACAGAATCATCTCCTTCATCACCAGAGCAAAAGATATTTAAATGAAGACAAAAACGAATGTTCTTTGTTTTTAGGTAAAGCAGTTTGATTTACCTCTGGCTTTTGTACCTGTTTCCTAATATTTCTCGATCAGAAGTGCTTACTTGAGATGGCTGGTGGGGAGAGACTTTCCTAACAGAAGCAGCTCTTTCTGACAGAAATAAACAAGCTCAGAGCAGGCTTTATGAGCAGCACTCCTTCCAGTAGGAGTGAAAACACAGCAGCTGAAAGCCAGCAGCTCTGAAGTTTCAGTTGCTAGAATAAGCTGTGATGTACATCTAGAAGACACTGGGACCAAAGGTGTATTCCCCGCAGGCTCTGGTTTCAAGGGGTAGCAAGGTCTCATTGCAGTCTCTTGCCTCCTGCTCTTTCAGCATCAGGGAGGGAAAGCTGCCTTGTCTGAAGGAAGTGTGTGGTGAATGCCAGTCTTTTTTAATGTTCAAAGGAGGGGGAGAGTTACAATTTTAGATGAAGTGTAAAAATTATGATCTTCTGTTTCCCTTCCCATTGCTCGTCTTCCTGCTCCCCTCAAAGGGTGTTCTTCTCAGCTCTCAGCTTTGTCACAGGTAATCTTGTTTTGGTGCAGCTGATTTTGTTATGTTCCTCCTCTTACTCTTCCTAGGAAAATAACATCATGTTGCCATTATTTTTCCCTGCACACTGAAAGAGACCAATACAAATAAAGTAATCTTCTACAATCCTGGCTATACATTACATTAGTGAAAGCAGCACAGGTCTCATGTGAGGCCTGAGGGACCTGAATGCCAAGGTCTTCCCAGCTCTGCCACCGGTATGGGTGCAGCATTTTGAGGGAAATGGGAGTGTCCCTGACTATGCCTCCCATGTGCGTGTGTGCCTCCTTACTGTGATTAAGTCTGCAATTATGGTAAGCACATGGAGATCACAATGCACAAAGTACAAACCGGCTGTTTTGAAAGTCTGGGCAATAACATCTTGATGACTCACTTTATCTCTGTAAATAATGACCGAAAAATACTTATTTCTTCATAGTGCTCTGCAGATTCAGAGTACTTCAGAAAGTGTTTTGGGGGAGACTGCTGCTCTTGGTAGTATTATAAACGAAACCTTTGGCCATTCACCTCATTCATGGTCTTAACGCTCCATAAGAAAAGAGTGCTATTTTCATTGCTTTTTTCCTAATACTGTTTTTCTGCCACTTCCTGCATAAGCAGGGAGTACTTACATAGCCCAAGAAAAAACTTGAGTCACAGAAGGCTTTTCTATCTAACCTTAAGTGCTGATAAGACACACACCTACACCCCAACTCATACTGGGGAGGGGAGAAGGAAGTAAGAGACAGTTACACCGAAATGCTGGTGCTGTGAAAAACTGAGTGAGGTGTAAGAGGGAAGAGATGTGACACCCCGAGTAACCAGCGAGAACAAAGCTCAAATTAAGCCTCTGCACAGAAAACAGAAATTTATAAAAGGCATCAGACCAGGATGCTGCTGCTTTAGTTCTTTTTGAACAACTCTGAAAATGAAGTGAATTAACAGTTTTCAAATCTAACAGGTAAGTTTGCAGCAAGTAGAAACGTGAGAATAAAGAGGGTGGTAAAGCAGTATTAAAAAAGAAGATTACAGACTGGAAACTGAGCTCAGTGCAAAATCTTTTTTTCGTTTTTTTCTTTTTTTTTTTTTTAGTTACTGTAACTATAAGCAAGAAATGTGTGCCAGAGGAAATGAGAATTTAAGAAAATATAGACAGCTTGGCAGGGCCACAAAATGAAAGCTTTAAGGAAAGAAAATTTAGAGAACAGAAGGAAATATTAGTTGGATAAATGATAGCAGCACAGAAACATCAACTTTTCAAAGATATAATTTTACTCCCAACTTTTAAACATCAAAGTTCTTCACTGCATGAAAGTGGTAAGTTTTGTCATACTGATTATGGGGTGGGGTATTATGTGTACGCTTTTTTCTTTTAACCTGTTGGGATTCAAAAATGCATAAACAAAGGCAGGGAAGGAGGAAACCAATTTCAGCAATTCAATAGTTAAAGTGTTGGAATAGTTACCAGACACTGTTTCTGTAGGAATGATGAAGCTGAGATTTAGAAAACGTTGAAAGAATTGTGATTCCGAATGGCCAAATACACATTAGTGCCCCCACCTTGACACAAATAAACCACAGCTGCCTGGACAGCGTAATTCCCTTTTGGCTTGAAACTGTATATGTTATTTAGAAGGCTCTTTGAGAATAGAAGTAGCCCAGTGAGAGATTCACAGAGAAGCCAGGGATCTAAAGCTGACCCAGCAAATAACTGCTTCTCACTGCCTGTGCAAGAAAACTAAAGCAGTTGGATCCTCAGCAAAGGTAGCTGGAAATACAGAAAAATAAATCCTGATCCCTTCCTCTAAGAAGATAACAAAGCAATAGCAGGTGCTCAGAGGCTGCTGTGAAAGGCCTGCTCTTGAGTCCCTACTAGCATGAACCTTGCGCTGCCATGTTGGCCTTTGGCTGGTCATCAGCAAGGAGCAGCATCTGGCTCCTCCTCATTCTGTAATGTGTAATTTTTAGTCTCTCCAATACGTGAAGTCACCGAACCTTCCGACCTGTTTACTCAGTGCTTCCAGCGGCTGTTTGTTTCCAAACATTATCATGTTACAGGTACTTGGAGTCCCCAGTTCAACCCTTTATAGTAGTTATTTA
Organism: Nestor notabilis; assembly: GCF_000696875.1. Lineage (NCBI taxonomy): Eukaryota > Metazoa > Chordata > Aves > Psittaciformes > Psittacidae > Nestor > Nestor notabilis. The sequence continues at coordinate 24,080 of NW_009945549.1, forward strand.
TTACTCCATGAATGCTGAAGCAGCAGTTCTTTCCTCACCGACTGCCCCACTGCAGAGCTGCACCCTCTGCCTTTGCCACCCACAACACCCTGGTCCTTGAGCAAGAGCTGCGTCAGCAATTCATTCAGCCAGGTGGTGCTGGGCCCACAACCCCTTCCTTACCCTGCATGTATCTCTACAAGCCCATGGAAGGCATCAGATGCATCAGGCCATAGGCAGAGACATCAAATTATCCACAAGGCTAAGGATGAAAAAGGTATCCTCAGGGGGAAGAAAAAGATAACGGGAAGAGCTTGGTGGCATGGTGGGACTTTTGGATTGCTTTATACTTGTTCCCATGGTATACCAGCTTCAATAATTGATCTAGAAGTGAAAGGCTGAGCAGCCTTTCTGTTTCAGGAAGATGGTAGAATATAGCTTGTTTAGGCAGGGTCTGCTAGAACTCTGCAGTCTACCCGCAGTGATGTGAGACTCTGCCTAGGATGGAAAACTGGCCCCAGAAGACTAAATATTTGAGCAGCTAATCTGTGATACGTTATCAGTACCTGAGCTAGGTAGTTAAAGCTAGCTCTTGCACAGCTACAAAGTCTTTGGCCATGCATTTAGGTTGCAGTGTATGTGTACCTCTGGTGTCTGAGAACATTTGCTTCAAGGCTCACTTTGTAATTATTTAATGTGCTAAATGCATTGTATGGTGGGTTCAGGGATATTTAGCCAGACATAAATATCCCTGCGGATATGACGGAGAGCACTCCTTGAAGCAAATTGCTCCTATTCATGCTTTGGGTATTATGCTCCAAGATGCTGCCCTGTGCTGGGACAGACAGGTCACTGCTTCCCGGAAGGAAGCAGCCACGAAAGCACTGTACACACAGTTTGTCCCTTTTTTTGCCCTTCAGCCTGCCAAGTGCTTTGATAGCCTCACAACTGCAGACATCAGGTGAGCAGATCTTTGGATGTTTGCTCCTATCCAAACAACTAAGAGCTGTATCCAATCTTGGATGTTTGCAACCAAGTCCTGTTGGTTAAACATTTGGGAAAGCTGGCTACCCCATGCAGCTCACTGAAATGCAGGAGGGATCCCAGAGTGTTTTACAAATGGTATTCAACTGACAAGTCATCCCATCTAATTTAAGGAGTTCAGCGGGAATACTTTAATTAGAGCTTTGGCACTTCAGTTTAGTCCCTATCATCCAGAGCAAGTCATCTAGCTCCTAGTGACCCCTTGCCTACTATTTGGGTGCGGCTTCCCCCGCCTGAAACGCCACCTCTGTCCTGTGTGAAGAGGCTGGGGACTAGGAGGTACCTGACTTTGTCCCACTGGGAATTCCCCTGCTTGCAGAGGTGTGGGTGAGAGGAGAGGAGTTGCCTCAGGAAATTCCTTCTCAGGAAACTGGGAAAACCCCTGACTACAGAGGGAAGGTTCAGAGGTGCTGCTCGTGGAAGGCACAGAGATGAGCCTGGGCCAGATAAACCCACCAGCCCACACAGGAAGATTAGAAGAATGAATCAGGAAGAGAGGAACATGCTTCAGAGCAGGTGTAGCTGTGGGGCCAGTGTAAAGAAAGGTTCTGTGATTCATAGAACAAGCTATAAGTTGCTGGAAAAGGGGTCTGGACCCCTGTCCTTTCTGAGCCCAGCTCAGAGCTTGTTCTGCAGTGCAGAGGAGCCAAGGTGGAAACTGCTGGTGTTGCTCACTATTCTCACCAAGGTCTACACATTGTGCTATCAAGGGGAAGGATTACTTGGTTTAGGGTCCTTGGGAAAGTCTTCATGTTGTGCCCTGTACCCACTGTGTACCCAGAGGTTTTAAACCATTCTGTGATGCAAGCCTGGAACTTTGGGGCAAGGTGTGCTGGACCTTCTGTGGGCCTCTCAAGAGTCAGACTCATCCACAGAGCTTAGCACAGCTGCATGTGTCAGCGGATATGACAGAGAGCACTCCTTGAAGCAAGAGGAAAAGAAGTGAGTCCCCTGTGCTCTTTTACAAGTAGCTTGATGGATGCTCTGAAAATGCCAGTCCTAGTGGGGACACGAGGGATGCCCTGTGCTTTCTGACCCAACAGGTATAGCAAAATGCCTAGAGTTTGGCACTACACCTTCAGATCTGAGGTGAGTGTATGTGTCTTAGGAGGGACGGTGGTGACTTCGCTCTCTTTGGTGCTGTAGTGACAGCCCATTTTCCCCATTCTGCTGCTGGCCCAGTGCTATGCTGAGCCATCTAAACACTGCCTTTATTTTTCAGATTCAATATGTAATTAATCAGTGGGACTCAGTGTCACATCACTGCGTCCAAGAGTGAGTAAACGAAGCGAGATGGTTCCGTGCAAGAACATTGCCTCTCAACATTAAATTAAAGAAGAGATGTGATATGAAGAACATAAATCAAACTCTTGCTATTGGCAACAGAGAAGCCATTTTCCCCAGGACAGATTACTGCAGAAAGTTTCTTGCATCTTCTAGAAAAAGAAATGTTGGCTGCTGCTAGAGAGGCGATACCAGAATAAACAGACTGCGTGTAGGTATGACATTCCAGGCCCATAAGTGAAAGGGACACAGTGGCAACACATGGCTGTTGTGCACTGCACTGCTCAACGGGTTTCCTCAAGCAAGAACAAGATACTGTTGCCTGTGTCCCCAAACTCGGAGGTAATAAAGATCAGCGGCCAAGTGAAAAGCCACCTTTGCTTTTTCCCACCCCTATCTGCAGCAAACAGCCTGGGCTACTCACACAGGGCCCCCTGCTCCCCTCCACGGCTCCACTTGCTCCCCGGGTCACCTTCACCCCCACCGCAGGGCTGCCTCCTCCACCCCAGAGTGGAGGGTTAAGCTTAGCTGCATGTAATCTTTAATGTGATACAGGTACGGGCTCTTCTTGTTACACTCCAGCTCGGTTTGCAGGTACAAGCAGTGAAGGTGAATATTAAGAGCTGCTTAGAGGATTGATTTTTCTTTAAGATGAATCTCTTGTAATTAAGCCTTAACAGAGCTGTTTCTGCTAATGCTGTGTTATTTATTGCCTGAATGCAATCCCCCTTTTTTTTTTTTAAGCATGTGAATTTTCTCTGCTTTCCTTTTTCTTTCAGTCTTGTACTATTTCTGTTTCTCCCTCTAGGATATACGTTGGTGTGCCTTCTTTCAGTGTCTGTTTTCTCTCATGACCAATTTTTTTCTGTTGAGTTTAATTGTTTTTCTCCTGATTTATTGTTCCAAGCCCATGCTAGGCAGTCTGTTTATTTATAATTTGAATTATTTTAAAATGGATCCAGAGCTCTAGGTCAGTGTTTAAAAATTAACTAATAAAATACACAAATGAGGCCCAATGGTCAACATAAGATTACACATCCTCTAGGATTAGCATGCTACTCCAAATAAATCACTGGGGAAAACCGGTCTCAGACCTTGAAAACATGGAAAAGTCACTAATCTGAGCTGAAATTGAATAGTATAGAAAATACATATGGGGACCCTTCACTGATAGCACTGGGCCACTCTTCTGGTTGAGCCATCAGGTGTTAGTATGAGCCCTTGGGAGGAGCAATGGTAATGATGGGGTATGGCAAGGAAATGCTGCCATACCCCAGCCCAGGTGTCCACTTTCCACCTCCCTCTTCTCATTTCTAGGTGTTCTGAGAGAACGAATCTCAAAGGAAAATATGTATAATGTGCACCACGCAACACAGGTCAGGAGACCAGAGTCCCAGACTTCTGTTGCACTTTCCCCCTTCCACCATAGAGACTGTTTGGGCTTCCCTTTGAAAAGGAAAACCAGTGGAAGGCAGCTTGTGCAGTTCTGCACACAGACGCAAACCCACCCATCACCTCCCCCCTGCTGTTTCAGCACTACCCCACACATGGTACCCTGGCAGTTATATCCCTCTCTTCACACTCCATTGCAAAACTTCTCCAGTAAACTAACAAGTGGTATCAGCCACTGCGCATACTTGGAGAGGCAGCTTTGGCTTGTGGAGGAGGAATGGGCAGGAGCAGCAGACCTCAGGAGGGAGCGCGGTGTGGCAGCAGGCTGAAGGGGTGGCCGCTTGTGGTATGGCAGGGCAATGGGACTAAGCCAGCACATCACCCATAGCAAAGCCATTGCGGTGGTCAGCTGGCAGCCACAGAAACCACCCCTACCAACCCCTGGCAAACACGGTGTCCCATGGCTGGTGCCATCAATGCTATGATGTCCATTGTCCCTGAATAAAGTGTGCATACGGGCTGCGGGGGGAGGGCTTGAGGCAGCAGGATGGAGGTGGTACCCTTGTTCATACTCGGAGATGCCTTGCTGGCCAAGCCAAAGGGAGAAGTGCACAGGCCGCGGGCTTTGGCACACCAGCTTGACAACTGGGCACGTGTAGTTGGTTTGTGTGAACATGTGAAGCAGTGGCATGGGGTGGGCAGTGCAGTGCCTCCTGCTCACCTCCGTGCAGAGGGGGGGACATGTCCAGCAAATGTAAGAAAACTGGAGCTGCAGGAGCTAAATCCACCTGCTTGTTGGTCATAGCCAGGGTTTGCTGCTACCCTGAAGACATATGGGTCTTTCGTACTGATGCAAAGTGGGAGCAAAACCTCCCCGGGGTTTGGCTGCACAGTGTCCCCAAAAAGAGGAGGGCTGGTGTGTGGAGATGCTGATGCTGGGCACGGGAACCAGCGCTACTCCCACTGTGAACAGAAGGGTGTTCTAGCAATTGCCCCAGCAAAAACAAGATCAGGCTTTTTAGTGCGGTGTTAACAGCTATGTTAAAATCCTCACACTTTCCAACAAAAGAAAGGCCCTCAGAGAAACCCAAACAAACACTCACACAAGCAACACTGGAAGTTGGCTTGAGTTACAAACACAGGAAATTAAATACAAAACCATGTTACAATAGCACTGAGGATCTGACTTAAAACAAGCCAGACAAGAGCATGCACTGTTCAGATTGCCGTATTTTTTCCCTAACCTCACTCCCAGGGGGATTGTCTCTATAAATACACACATGTAGTGTATGTTTGTATACACATGTTCATGCATACACGATTTCCACCACATTAAATAGACCAGTAGAATTAAAATAATACAGTAGCCTTTCTCTGGACCGACCTTATCCACTATACAGGTACATGAAGGTGCTTTAGCCAAAACTGCAGATATCGTATGTTATGGGATAAAAGTTTGTTTGTTTGTTTTTTCTTCTTTCCTAAACCGAGATCCTTGCAAAGATTCAGTCTCCAGCACCATTTCACAACAAACGAAGGTGCAACTGAGAGCAGTGCACAGGTCAGAGCAAGGACAAGAAGGCAGGAATTCTTTAAATAGGTTTTACTGCTGAAGAAAATACAATATTTAATCTTCAGCTTCAATTGCATTAGCAGAAGACACCTTTACTCCAACAGAAATTAACACTGAGGGTTGTGCCAGTACAGCAGCAGTGCCTGGAAAAAGTACTCTCCTGATAGACAAAGCTTTCCTGCACTTTACCACTGGTCTCCTTGCGTGCCCTCTCAGCACAGCCAGCATGCTGCCATCAGGTGACATTGTGTGTGCTCTGCAGAATCCTCTTCCCACCTCCAATCACAGCCGCATGCTGCTGGAGGTCAGTGGTAAAGGGAGGGTGGCCTCAGGGTAACATGTCTTGACTTGCCCCTTTCTTTAGGCAAAGCCCTTTCCCTTTGCTGCAAATCCCTATCTCATGGCCTCAGTCCTAGGGTATGCTTGTTTTTCTGCTTTTATCTCCAAAACACTCACAAATGTATTTCAAATAAGAACTCTATTATGTTTTCCTTTCCTTTATTACACTTTGCTACAGTTTGTCAATACTGGCTACCGGTGTTATTTGAGGCCACGGCTGAAAAAAAAGAAAAGGTCCTTCCCGAGCTCTGAACATTTATCTGAAGTTCTGCATAAGGTCACATGTCTGCTCCAGCAGAAGGTCTTGCAAAGTTAAACAAAGTCCCCTCGCTTGCTCCGTCTGAGTAAATACAGACCATATTGGAGTAAATAAACAGCCAGGCAGTGTCCCAGACAATGGGCCTTGGCGATGAATTAATAAACTCTGCCTCTCGCATTAGTAGAGTGTGACTGGAACTGGCAGGAGGCCCTGGCGGGACTCCAGAAACGATTATTACTAGACAGAGCCAAAGGAGACTTGGCACGTCGCTGAGCCCACAGCTGGAGATTAGGTAACAGAGTCAGAGCGCTCGTGGAGCTGCCAGGGCGTTGGTTACCCTGCCTGAGGAGAGGGTCAGGACTCTGTTTTTGTAGCTCGCATTCATGTAGGGTGCCTATCTCTGAAACTCACACTGGTCCGGTTTGTAACCCAGAGATTTATTCTGCAGCATCAAATTGCCATCTCCACCGAGGTAATCAAACAAAATGCCTGTGTGGTGAAACTGCAGAGGATGAGGCTGCACCACCCCTGTCATCCCCACCACCCAGAGATGCTGGTGTCCTTGGGTGAAAAAGGGCTTGATGATGCTGCAGAAAGGGGACAGCCAGGGCATGCAGTGGGGTAGTGCTGCTTTGGGTGAGGGAGAAAGATTTGGTTCTGTAAAGAAAAGCTTTATCTGGGCTTGTCTTCTGAGCTGGAGGTTGAATCCAGAGGCAGGAAGAAGGAGAGCCCTGCTAATGGCTTGAACTGGGTGTTGGCTGACACCTGTGGGGAGCCACTGCTAAGCCCTCCTCTTCCTGAGCTGGACAGAAGTTGTCCAGCATTGAACAACTGCATTTGTTAATGCATGTCAGATGCATCAACAAAGGAGGTGTAAATGGGAAGGGGTTGTGGACAGATGGTAGAAGTTTTCCCCCAGTTCCTACTGTCTGCATTGCTTTCGTGGGCTGTGGTGCAGCAGCCCCTGAGCTCTCTCCCAAGCCACAGAAGAAACATCATGTTGGAGCCTGGAAGCCCAGCAGCCACACTGGGTGAGTGCTGCAGCAACATCAGGTAGCAGGTTTATCAGCTGGGCTACCTCCAGCATGGATTCTCTGCTGACACAGCTGTCCTTCTTCCAAGAGCTTAGCTACTTTCCTCATCTGGTGTTGTATTGTTTTATTTAGACCTGCTTCTTGGATCTCTAACACAGGTCTGCTCATTGCCATGCACAGGCATGCCTGTGTTTGCGACTCACATCCCCACAATAAGCTATAAACACATCAGCAACATCAGGTGGGCTTGGCACATGTGTGATAGAGTATAGGTGGAGGGGGAAGTGATACCTACTCTTGCTGCAAAGAATTTTGAGAAGTATGAATGAAAAACTCAAGCATTTTCAGTGTGCTGAAGAAGGGAGGCCATATGCTAAACCACTCTCTTCTCATTCATACGAGGTGATGCATCTGTGGTCTGAGCTCCGTCCTCTGAGGGCCCCTGCACTATTTTGGTGGCCCTAGCTGTAGCAACATCTCTGGAGCCCATGTCTTCTACATCTCAGTGACTACAACCCTGGAAATGAAAAAGGGGAATAAATCAGTCTTTCTTAGTGTCATTACCATGAATGGAACTACCTGGATTGCTTCAAAAACACACTTTACCAAATATAGGATGATCAGGAAAGTTACCAAAATGGAGTGAGTGAAGTCTTTTCTTTTACGTATATGCTATAGTAAATGGTATTTCTTATCCTCATTTACTGCTGAATACCCAACCTGTCCTGGACTGAATGCCCCCAGAGAAAAGCAATAATAGTTTCCAGCTCTGAATACTGCCTTTTGTCATCAGGTTTGAAAGCCATTCACAAAGGAGAGGAATCTCATTTTCTGCTTTTCCACAGGGAGAACGGGGGTCACGCAGGCATAGCCTGAACCGGGCTCTGCTTGGTGCCAGCCTGCTGCCACGGCCCTTCCCAGGACACGGTGGGGCCCTCACCAGCCACCCCGCTCCACGGAGGCTGAAATGCCACTTGTGCGGGCTTGTCCTTTAAACGTTCATTATCGATGTATGGGACTGCAGATGCTGCTCGTGTGAGTAGCTGATGGTTGGGTCAAAAGGAGGAGCCTTCCAGTTACTGCTGACCGGGGCTAAGGTAAAACTCACTCCACAGCCCTTTGCTCACTCCCAGAGCTCCTTCTTCCTCAGCAATCAAGTGGGTTTTTTCTTTCATAACAAGCATTTGAAGCTAAGAATTGCTTTCCATTAGCCAAGGTGCAGATTTTGTTCTTCTCCTTAAATCACCTTCAGCTTGATGAGCGTGGGCACTCCTTGCTGGTGCCTCTAAACATTGCCTGGAGAGAAAACCTCTGCAGAAAGTGAAATTCAGAAGAGCTAATAAAACATTTTCTGAAGGATTTGAATCTCTCATTCCAAAGAAAACAAAGAGGTCAGCTGACCTTTCAGCCTGACCCTTTTCTCTTTTTTTCTAAGGCATTAAGAAAAACATTCTGCAAACAATGAGTGCTCGTGGTAATTGTCCCTCCCCTGTGCCCCAGTTCTTGCCAAAAGCAACATTTCAATGGCTATGGGGGGCGGAGGTTGAAAGCAAATGAGTGAGCAAGCAAATGCTGGCTTTCACACATCAGTGGCTGGCTACGCCCTGACCACATCCAAGGAGGTTCAAGGTGAGGGAGTCAAGCTCTCAGACTGTTCCTCACCGAGCTTTACAGTTGTAGGTATCTGAAATATTGCAGTCCAAGTATGGGAATCTGGGCCGGAAGCATTCAGAAAGCCCAGTCAAAGGGTAAGAAAAAGGGTCACACAGTGGTAAAGTTAAGTATAATTTAGATCAACATCTCTTTGATCAACTGCTGAATTCCACCTTATGTCACAAGCCTCATCTACTCACCCCTCAGCCTGTCGTGGTCCTTCTAGTGCCAGGGAGAGGCCTGGTGTGAAAACAACTTCATGTTAGAATAAAAAAAAAGCTGGTTTTATATGAGAAAACCCTTCTTGTACCATTTATCTCCATTGTTTTCCAGCACTAGGACCTGCAGTGGATCCTGCTGTGACATGTTTCCAGCTGCAAAAGGAATCAAAAGATTTAGGGTTGAGTTCCCTCCTGATGCTGGAACATGTTCCACTGTGCAATCTTTTGTAATATCTCTCTGCAATGAAAGCACTAATGCTCTCCAAGAGGCCTCCCCCTTTCACTTTCCTCATAAGAGGTGATGACAAGCTCCCAGCCCAATTGTCTACACACATCCTTAAGTGCAGGGAGCCAGAAACTTAGCTACCTTTCCTGGTTCTGACACTAACCTGTACACTGGGCCTGGGCAAATCACTCAAGCTTTACCACACCTGGACAAAATTTTCATAGAAATCCCTTCTTGCTAATACTGGAGCAGCAGCATTAGCACTGCTGGGAGATGGCTGAAGACTGCGGGGCTTTCAGCTGCCTCCAGGACTCTGCTGCCAGAAAAGGAGACCTGCCTATGCCAGGGCTCATCTTGCTAACTCTGGGGCAGCTGAATCAGTTCTGTAAAAGCACACTGGTACTGTCAAGATACTGCCTTTGAACGTGTTTCTCCAGCTGTAAAATGTGGATAGAAGCACTGAGCCAGCTCTGTAAAGGTCTGCTGAGACTTAAGCTATGTTGGCATCCTCCTCCTTAGTGTCAGTAGAGCTGGCAAGTACGAGGAAAGAGCAGGATGGTTTCTACTTTCCTTTGAATCATACTGTAAAACCCCACAACCCTGAGAACAGACCTCATAATTCCCAACAAGCACACAAGTGGGTTCAGGTGCTCATGTGGGAGGGAAAGAAGAGGTTTGGGGAGGGGGGGTTAAGTAAACAACACATCTGGAACCTTTTTGTAACCCTCCAGATTTACTTA
>NW_009945549.1:33854-39087 GCF_000696875.1 Nestor notabilis
TTGTACAGTGACCTACAATTTTGTGTCTCTTCTTCAAGACCATTAACTCAATATAAAAATATCAGCACTGTTTTTATTATCTGAATAAAAGAGCTCAGAGCTGAGGTTTTGCGAGCAATGCTCGGTTCATTAAACAATGACTCAGACTAGGTTTTGTGGTGCAGGATTCAGCTTTTCCTTAGTGGTAGGATCAAGATGTCCTGTTTTCATGATAATCTACCTTTCATCTGCTTCGTGTTGCAAAATTCGTTTTTACCTTGATCCCACAGAAACCTCTTAGTTTCTTGCTTTTGTTATTGTAAATTATTTACTTTAGAAATGCTGAATCATGACACTGAGGTTAGAGAAAATTGCACTTGTATTTAAACTAAGAATTGTTCCCACATCTTCTGAAGATTCCTGGACTATTATTTTTGTGTGTCCTTACATTTTATGGGTTAGAGAAGTTCAAGTGGCATGTGGTTTGCCCTCCTCAGAGAGGTCCAAACCTGGACCTTTTACCCTGGAGATACCTAACTCTAGCAAACGATGCCTGTTATGTGGGAGGAACCATGCCTACACATGAGAGAGCTGTGCGGGCAGTCACAGTGCTGGCTTCCCCCAGACTGCCCAGAGCGTGTCTGCCCATGCTGCTGCCGAATGCTCCATGAAGCCTGGGTGGCAGAGCAGCAGTGGGTCCCGGGCTGCAGCTGCATGGCCTCATGTTGTCCATGAATAGCGTGGCATACACCTGAACAGAAGCAGGCTGCAATTTAGAGGAGTGCTCCAGAATTCCTTTGTGTGAACACCTGAAGCTTATGTTAATACCTTGGGCTTGCAAAAATTGGGCTAGAAATCTTCTGAAAAATCTATTTCCTATTTGACCAGAAACACAAGGGACAGGAATCAGAGCCCCAGCCCCAGGTGTGCACGGCAGACTACTGAGCAGCCTGGAAATACGACCACATTATGGTCCGGTACAATGTGGTTATTACCCAGCTGCAACCCTGGCTTACCAGCGTAAGGGCTACCTCACCCATGCTCCTCGCTATAGGCTGTGTCCCACTGGCTGAATCACACCTGCTGTAAACGAAGACATGTACTGGTTTCCCAACATCCATTGACAGGCAGCTCCATATGCAGTCACAAATTAAACTGATAACTCGTTTGTGTGTCAAACAGCTAAAGTGAATGTGAAAGCTGCCATACGGTGACCTGCAAGGTGATGTGAGCAGTACAGCAGTGAGTGACTACTGGCAGATGAAAATCAGTCTGAGCCCAGTATACATTTTTCCCCATTTCTTATAGGTTTTTACGAATGCAAAGATGCAGCAGGGCAGGTAGAAGACTGTGAATGTGAAAAAGCCATAATTTACACTTTGCAGTGTATTATCTGCTTACAGGTGTCTGCTTTACCACCCTGTGCACTGCTTGGGGGACTGCTGAAATGCCAGCACTACTTTGAGAGTAAACTGTATTGGGATACAACTGGTGGGTTGGTGTGGGCAGACAAATCTCTGCTCTGAGCAGTGGCTGGCCTCGGGCCATCATGCACTAGCTCCTCTTCTCTGGGCCAGTCGGGAGCCCACCAAGTCTAACAGCAGCAGCCACTCGCCTGCTGCATCTCTGCTCCACTGACCACCGCCTGACATGCAGAGAGGCAGATAGGGGCCACCTTGTTAGTCATTTAATGAGTAAACAGACCATTTCTCCAGCGTTATCCAGGATCACTCAGCCTGAGCCAGGACGCCAGCCTCGCAGAAAGGGGGCTCTTGTTCTGGTCTCTCTCTGCAGCAGCTGGCAGGGGGCTTGTCCCATGAAGCAGAACAGGGCTGCCACGCAGGCGAGCCCGCTGGGTACAGAGCATGTGGGATGACCCATGACAATGGCTTTTTCCAGAGGCCAGCTCAACCTGCATCAGCTAATCCATGTTCTCTGGGTTTTCTGGGTTTCTTTTATATCACCACTGACTTTTATTTTTCTTTAATATTGCCACTGATAGTTGAATTTTCCATTTTAGTGACTCTCGTCTTCTGGAGATGCTCTGTAATTGTGGATTATTTAAGCCTCAGCACATCTTTAAGGCAGGTTTTATACCTCCTTTTACAGAAGGGCTGGGTGGGGCCAGGCAGCCATGGGAAGGTACATGCCAAGCCACATCATGGCCAGGGATAAAGCCCCATTTTCCTCTCTTAGTTTCTGCAGTGGGATGTTGTCTGTTTAATCCAGGCAACTGTGTCAAGGGATGGGGTTTCCCATCAGGATGGTGTGATGGTTTGCGTGCATGTGAGAGCCTAAGCAGAAGCCCAAATGAGCACTGAAGTGCTGCTGGCTTCTCCAGTGGCTAAGTAACTATTTTGCCTGCTAGTTGCCCTGCATTTTATAGCCCTTCCCACCCTGCCATGACCTCACTCCATCCACTGTCCTCTCAGGTAGTGTTAACCTGCTTACAGGCACAGCTATAGGGCAGCCACTAGTATAATTAGAGCTGTAAGGAGCAATGCTGGAGTGCAGAGGTGTGAGGAACTATAGGACAGTAGTCAACGCCGCCAGTTGTCTTTTCTCACAGGCTTTACCAGGACACCATGCATGCATTTGATACTTGCTGCTGCTCCATAAATGATTCTTTGCCACACTGTCAAGGAGTTGCAGCGTGCTGTCTGAGCCAGCAAGGGGAGAAGCGTGTGCTGGAGGACTTTGAAGTAATGCAGGGCTGAGGGGGAGAGCGCAGGACCCACAAAGCAGGAACCTTTGGGTCGCGTGTTAGCGCTTAGAAACCTGCCAGAAATGGGACAAATGCAGGAGTGCAATTAGGGAACCGTATTCCTGGCTGTTTGCAGGGAGCGTTCATTCTCCCTTCCCAGCTGTGCTGGGGTGGAGGTGAATTTCCAGTGCAGCGGGAGCACTAACAAGTTAATGTTTAACATTATTATTACCTCATCTTCCAGAGGCTCCTTCTAAACATAACAATTGACGACAGGCTCCTGATAGTTTGGAGGAGACCGACCTCAGCCCTAAGACTATGATGAATATGATTTCCCTTCCCCCTCTGTTTTGATTTTCTGCTCTGTTACTCCAGAGCATTGGCTGGCCATGACCCCTGGCTGCTTTTTCTGTAATTACCAGCTCCTGCCAGATTTACTGTGGAAGTTAATGTCTGTTCCAGCCAAGTCAGCCCCACTGTTATATTGTACGAGACAGTAACCCCTTCAGTACAGGCAGAGCTCAGCAAAGCAGAACGAAGAGTCAGGAAAGGGGCTTCTCAAGGCCCTGGGGAAAGCCTCACGTGCTTGACGAGGGTGCTGCATTAACACTAGTGCTTTCATTACACAAAGGCAGGCCACAAAAGTCTTCCTCACAGCCTTTCAAATCCTGCAGAGCGCATGGGGTGCTCGATGAGGAAAGAGCAAGAAAGCAACTCTTACAAGAGCTCTGACAAACTCTCAGGCTTTCCTCTCAGTCCACTATGCTCCTCTGGGCCTTTTCGTCAGAACTGGTGCATGGTCTGGTGGGACTTTCTTTAATAAATTAACATTCTAGATGGTTACCCTTAAAATTGGAAGGATTTTTTTCAGATGTTGTTTTTGCAAGCAACTTTTTGCATACTTAAATGAAACCTGCTAAAAAGTGCAAGATTCAGACTCAGATGGCTATCCAATAGAGCCACATGTCTGATCTTCGGTCCAGCCATCAGAAACACCTTGTCTTGCTTCCACCCATTCTGCCCAGCTAATCAGAGCAGCTTCTGGGCTGCGCTCATTTCAACAGTGCACAAATACAAGAGCATTTTAAAGGTCTGTGGAAGATGAAACATACTTGAAACATAGTCAAGTGCTAAATGCAGTTAAAGGCCAAATTCTGATTAAAATTATATTCAGCTATGTCTGAAATAATTCTTTCTAAGCCATTGGAGTTACAGGGTGAAAGTCCTGTGCCATGGGATCATGGGGAAATTGGATGTGTAGTCTTAGTATGGTGTGTACTACAGGAGCAGAAGTGTCCGCAACAGCCATGAGCAATGCCAAAAACTTCTGCTCTTGACACAGCTGGGAGATAATTGTGAGGAATCAAAGAAATCAAGCAAGCACCAACCTGCTAATGTGACCCATTACTGTGGATGGGAAGACATGAAGAATAGACCACGTAGGCTGGAGTGACACATTTGCAGCAGATTCTCCTCCAGGGCTTCCATATTTCTAATTGAGATTTTGCAGACAGATGCACAGTAAATGCATGGTGGAAGTAAGTCTGGTACCTTCAGGAAGTATCATCAGACGTGCTGCATGTGCCCTGTACGGTTACTCTTTGCATTTTAGGTTGATATTTAGATACACCAGGCAGCACACACAAAGTAAGTCTGTGCGTCAGACTTACTTCACGTGGCTGGTTTAGCACAGTGCATGCGCACAACAGTGTGAGTCGGGGTGCTGTCTGTTCCAGGTACCCTAAGGTGACTCCTGGGCACCTGTCTGAGCCTCTGAGACGTGCTGCAGCACAGCAAGGAGCTTTTGACCTGTGGACCAACCAGATACTCAGAAAACCATGCGAGATCTGTAAAGCTTAAACAAAGCAAAAACTCCAAAAGCATCCAACTGGAGACATTTATGTATAGAAAAAGAGGACATATCTGAAAATGTAGATGTAGGGGCAACCCTAGTCTTCACTGCAGCTTGAGAGTCTGTGGTTCATGGCAAATATCCCACTCTTGAGGAAGAAACAGCACACTCTTCTTCACCAAGGCCATCAGAGCCAACTTTTGGGTTTGTGGGGCTGTGAGCGGGACCAGGCGCCAGAGCTACTTGGAAGGAGAGGCTCTGTGCTTATTCCCTTTGTGGAAGCTGGGACTGGAGACTCGCCAGGACAGTGGGGCTGGAAGTAGCAGTTTGACATGTGGGGACTTGCACACAACCCAGCTTTTGGGCAGAAGACTTGGACCAGCCAGAGACTATGGACACACCTCAGGCGTGAAGAACCCCTGGCTTTCTGCCTCCAAATTTGGCAGGAGCTCACCCATTCCAGTGTCACCGCGAGAGGACTGATGTGGGTCTTGGGCTCCCCTGGGCTGCTTGCCTTTCTTCACTGACGGGGAGCAGGAAGGGAACATCTCTGCCTTGGCAATACTGGCATCAGACTGCAAAACACAAACAAGTAAACACAGACTATCCCCATCAGAAGAAATGGGAGATAAAGAGCTGAAGTTATCCACAGCGTTCTGGGCTGCAATTCTGGACCAAAACCAGGAGGAAGCTCACCC